>NC_028361.1:14119461-14125020 GCF_000741045.1 Vigna radiata var. radiata | reverse complement strand
TGATAATCGATTATTTGAAGTGATAATCGATTATTCAAGTGAGACTTGTGATAATCGATTATTGCTTCATGATAATCGATTATTGTAGTTCAAAAACATATGATAATCGATTATTGCTTGTCCATAATCGATTATATCAGTAGAAATTATAATGTTTATCATTTTCCTACTACATTCAAAAACTACAAGTTGCTTTTTAAGTATTCTCCTATTACAAACAAGAATTACAATTTGCAGCATCATCAAAACTTGTCTTCAGGTTTTACCAATACTCCCTTATTGGTAACACTCTTCTGTCAAAAGAATGAGAATGAAATTGTAACAGGGCTATTTATAGCTGAGGAGCGTCACAGAAAACAGGCCCAGGCCCAACGGACAACCGCCCAGCGGCACACTTATGCCGCTCGGCGGTTTGCCCACAATCGCGCCACCGCATGGCGGCAAGGGGCCACCGCCCAGCGGTTTGGCTCTAATCACAAATCCGCCCAGCGTCTACGCCAGGTGCGTCCTCCTCGCATTGGACCGCCCAATGGTGAATTTTGCCGCCGGGCGGTTCCTAGACTCTTCTTTTCTTCAATTTTCTTCCTTTGTCTTAAGTCTAAGACCTTCATCTTCAACCCCAATCTTCACTTTCATCAAAATCACTGCAAAACAAGCATAATATCGCTAAAAACAGCTTTTGACTCTCGACTGACTCGTTTATTGAGTTTTACTTGATTCCAAGCTCATTCTAAGTGTTAAAGGGTGTAATTTGGTCTAAAATGACATATGGAAATAACTGTTTTCAACCGTTATCACAACCCTAAACTTAGAACTTTGTTTGTCCTCAAGCAAACAAAACAAAACAACAAACAAAATAAAACATGGCTTTCTACTAATTCATCCAATGGTTCAACATTCATAAAGTACATGATAAGAACTACTCAACTTGAAATCTTCAGTGAAATGAAATCAAGATGCATACATGCTTCCACTTCAGTTCAGTTCACAGGTTATTCAACAGATGTTACACATTATGAATAATCAATCCACTAAGCAAAGATGCAATCATGAAATTTAGCAATTCTCACCAGGCAAGTGTTTCACTCAATCACTCAAGTGTTTAGGGTAACACTTTAACACTCTATCATTCACAAGTCACATGAAACAAAATTGCCATTCATCTAAAACAACAAAAATCCTTATATGCAAATGCCATCAAAAGGACTTTTCCAAGGCATGTAATGAGGCTGGGCTAACAAGAAGAATTGGTTTTTCAGGAATGCAAAATCCTTGAGTTAAGAGAGCTACCATATTATTCAAAATTTAAGCACAACTCTCTTACTCACCAATCTCACTTATTCCCTACTTTTTCCCTTTTCTTTTGCATTGAGCCCATCTTCATGCTTCTCTTCTTTTCTTTTCTTTTTCTCATGTATTTTTCTTTCACAACATTTGAGCTCAATGCTTTTCATTTGCCTTTTAGTTTCCCCATGCAACCTCAAACTTGAACCTTTTCATCACATACAATTAAACTCATCCCAATTCAAGGTAAAGAATGTGAAGACAAGGGTTCACATCCTGTTTGAGGCTAAGGTTCAAAAAGGGTATAATATTTTCAAGCACTTTGGGTGAAAATTCGGCTAGAAAAGGGTTTTCAAAAATGGCCTTGATCATATGACATTTACATGCAATTCAATCGATCATCAAGATTAAGGCAATATCATTCATGCTTTCCTGTGAACAATACATACAACAATGAAAACTATGGAGCTCAATACCTCAAACAACATGCTTTCTCACACAATATTCATTCATACATCCTGCCTAGTATCATAACCACAATCATAATTCATCACCCATCTGTTTAACAAAATATCAACATGCAATGCAGCTCAATTATCATCCACATCAAATCATCATCAAATAGGCTCATCATGCAAATTATTCAGTCAAACATCTTCAGAAATAGTATTCAAGCCAAGCATACATACGGAAAATAAAATTCACCCTATTATAAGAATTTAAAATGCAAAAGTAAAAGAGAGAATCTAGGTTGCCTCCTAGTAGCACTTGTTTAACGTCACGAGCCTGACCCAAACCTGTTTAGCACTTATCAATAAGTGCAATTCAAACCAGCACCCATCAGTGGGTGTACTTACCTGGTATCCTTTAGTGGATACAAAAGTTAGCATCCCTCAGTAGATGCTACCCAAAAATTGTTCAAATAATCAAGTATTTACAAGTTTAAGAATGAAATAACCCTATACTAAAAAGAATGTTTTACAAAAGTGGAGATAACCCCAACAAACACCAATCGGTAGGTGTTGAAATTCTTCTTGCTTGATATTCTTTTCTTTTTCTTCTTCCTGCTGAATCTCTTCAAAAACTTAAGAACACCAAGCACTTGTTTCCATGTTTCAGTCATAGGAACTTTGATCTCCAATTTCTTGAAGATCTCCATACAGTACTTGAACTTCTTTTTCTTCCTATGATTTTTCTTTTGAGGAAGAGGCTTTTCATATGATCTTTTCTTCTTTCTTCTCTTCCTCTTTTTCTCAACCTTCTCCTTCTTCCACTTTCATTTTTTCTTTTTTCTCATTTTCTTATTTTTTTCTTTTTTTCTCAACCACTGCCTTTTCTTTCTCCTCATCTTTCTTTCCGTCACTCCACCTTTCTACTTCATCTTCCTCTATTTTCTCCTCTTCTATCTTTTCCACTTTTCTCTCCACCTTCTCCTCATCAACAACCTCATTAATTTGTGTCTCCAAATTCCTGAAGGTAACTTCATATATCTTGGAATCACACCTTTCTAGAAATTTGTCGAACTTTTCATTCAAGCTTTTGACTTGTTCTGTCACATCAGCTGTTTGTTGACAAAAGTGTTGATCATACTCCCAGTGAAGAGCATTGTTGCTGCCACTGATAATGTTGCCTCTCCTCCATGCTTCTATGAGAAGAAAATCTTGTATACATGTCTTGTGGAAAGAATTCATCATTCGTTATATCCTCCTCTATGCCTTTGACATGGTATGGTTCAAAGTTCATAATCCTCTAAAAAAGTTCATCAGATTCTGCACTTCTTTGTATAGGCATGAAATGAGGCTCGGCAGCTTGTCCATATCGACTTTGATCCATGTATGAGTGAGGTTCTGATACGCGGGGCCCAAGCCCAATTTCATTAGTTTAGTAATTCTTTTACTTGTATTAGAGATGTGTACAATGTGTTAGGCATGTGGTACATTTAGCCTATACATAGGCATGCTAACACATTTTGTAAGCACTTTTGAGATTAATGAGAATTTGGTTTTCTAAATCAGAAAATAATTCTCCCTTGAAAGTCATTGGCTAGAGAGTCCAAAGACCTCTAGCCTCCTTCTAAAGCACACTTCATTATTTCTTTTTCCAATTACTCCACTGTGTTTCTCTCTCATTGTCACCAATTCCTCCACTCTGCTTCAGACACGCGTCACGAGCTCTCAAACCACGCGTTCCTTCCTGAAGCCATATCAGCGTCATTCGTACTCCAGATGCATCACCTCTCATTTTCCACATACCACGAAACCTTCCTCTGCTAGGGTTTCACTCTCAGCGTCTTCGAGAGCATCCTTCAACCATGAACCACCGTTCATCGTCACCTTTCACGTCTCAGATCAACACTGTAAGTTGATCTCACCGAACCAGCTCTAAGATTCATCTTCTCCGAACCATTCCTTTCCATTTGTCCGATCGTTTTGACCTTTTCTTCAATCTCACCGATTGAATCTTCATATTCGACTTTTAAACCGTTTATTCGGTCATTCTCACCAATTAAACCATCCTAAACCACCATATCTAGATCCTCCCTCGAACAAACCTTCGATCTAGGGTTTGTTTGATCTCTTCCCGCTCCAACACCGAAACCTAGGGTTTATAGAGTTTTGATCTTCTTCCGTTGCGACATCTCCTCCAATCATGCGTTCAACTCCATTTCTCGGTCTTTCTCCGATCTGTCGTGACCGGGATCGTATCATGTGGTATTTAGAGCATCAGGTTGCGTCCACGCGTCAAAGATAAGTATCACTTTCCTGGTTTCTTTTCGTTTTTGCTTTGAGTTTTGTTGCTTTCGAATCTGTTTTGTCTTGATTCATGAGTCGCGTTTCTGTCTCTGTTTCATTTTGTTTTGTCTGAGTTTCATATGATGCTGATTCGCGTCTCTATCTTGTCTGTTTTGAGTTCATCTTGTTTTTGTTTCAGTTTGATTCTCAGCTTGTGTTTCTTTTGATTCGCGTTGTCTATCATTTTCCTTAAATGTCTTGTGTTGATTTCGCATCTGTTGAGTTTAATTTCTCTGATTGAGTTTCATTTCTTTTCAAATAGGTTCTAATTGTATGTTGAGTTGTTCTGTGCCTTTGCGTTTTTGATTAAGCGTCTTACTTCATTTTAATTCGGTGAATCCTTTGCTTTGAGTCATTTTATTTTCTAAATCACATTTCTGTCATGTTCTTGTCACGTGCTTTGTTTTAATTGTCAATTAAAATCGAGTTTAGCTAGCTGTTGCTTGTGATTTGTGATTCATTCGAGTTGCCTGCACTGAGTAAGTTCTGTTCACCATATATAAGCTATGACAGTTGGATAAACGAGCTTGGTGGCAGATTTCAGTGTTATAGATAATGAATCTCATGTTTCTTGAATCTTTTTGATAGTTATTGATAGCTTTGCTTGGTTTCTGCCTAATCAGTAATAAGTGCATACCAAGTGACCAATGAAAGGCTCAGCCTAGCTCGGTTGCACATTGATTAATCTGCAGATTTGTGAATTGGCCAGCTACACCGAACTGGTTTTTCTTTGAAGTCTGTGTTACTATTTTCTTTAGTGTGTGTCTGTTCTGCTTGGTATTAGCTCATTACCAAGCTTCTAGTTTAACTCAATTCCTAGAGTCATTCATATATTGCATTTGGTGTTGTTAAAAAAAAAAATTCTGTGGATTTCTTTGTGTTGAATCAATTGTGCATGACTCATATCTTGTGAAATTGAACTGGAATAGAAATCAAATTATACGTTGTGAATTGTAGCAAAAGAAAGTATAAAAGCATAAGTTGTGATTTGAAAAGAAAAAGCAATTAGAAAAGAAGTATTGACTGAACCACATAAAGAGCAAAGTGGCAAGTGCAATTCACAACATAGTTTCACTCTTGATGTTTCTTTCCTGTTTCTGGTTCACTTAATTTGATTGGAGTGAACATTTTAGAGTAATTGGCAATTCATTGTTCTATTTCAGTTGCAAATCTGTTTGGTCATGTGTGATTGAACTTGCTTTTATTTTATTGTTTTTAAATCTGTTCTAGTGCCAATCATAGGTTCTGTTTGAGTGCCTTCCTTCTTGAAAACTTTGTTCATTGCTTGTCTTTGGTTGATTAAATCTTGTTTTGTCCAATACACGTGTAATTCTGTGCGAAAAGAGCCTATTACTAATTACTGGCTTGCCATCCCTAGCCCCCCCTAGCAATTAGCAATGCATTACCGAACAGAAGCAAAAACAATTGATCGTCCTACCTCCCTATCCCTAGGTGGTATTTCATTAATCAAGGAATTTCTCAC
>NC_028361.1:14115016-14119091 GCF_000741045.1 Vigna radiata var. radiata | reverse complement strand
AAAAGCAAACCCTAGATAAGATGAAAAGGAGCCTAAGCATCCAAGAGACCCCCTCGAGAGAGTGAAAATTAGGTCTGGCCACCCTCTTCTATCAAAAGAATGAGAATGAAACTGTAACAGGGCTATTTATAGCTGAGGAGCATCATAGAAAACAGGCCCAGGCCCAGCGGACAACCGCCCGACGACACATTTATGTCGCCCAACATCTACGCCAGGTGCCTCCTCCTCGCATTGGACCACCCAGCGGTGAATTTTGCCGCCGGGCGGTTCCTAGACTCTTCTTTTCTTCAATTTTCTTCCTTTGTCTTGAGTCTAAGACCTTCATCTTCAACCCCAATCTTCACTTTCATCAAAATCACTGCAAAACAATGTAAAACAAGCATAATATCGCTAAAAATAACTTTTGACTCTCGGCTGACTCATTTATTGAGTTTTACTTGATTCTAAGCTCATTCTAAGTGTTAAAGGGTGTAATTTGGTCGAAAATGACATATGGAAACAACTGTTTTTCAACCGTTATCAATGACCGCTCCGCCATTGAAGTGCTGGAGGAAGGCTTACTTTGGTCCACCCTTCTCATCATTTGTGCAAAGGTCTCGTTTTTTCGTTGCCACTGTTGTTCCTTCGTCGGTTGGGTGCAGTGGTGACCCTACAAACACTTTTACTTGTACCTTCCATGCACATAAGACTGACATAACTTGATAACTGTTGTTGTGGACACCTTCAACCATGGCCAACAGGGTTAATAAATCCACAAAACATTGAAAACACACACATAAGGACTCATGGGGAGCTCTTCAAGCATGACTGGATAGTAGCGATCAGGTTTTGGTACAAAAGGCCAATTTTGTGCTGGAAAACGCGGTAAGCGATTACTAGCTCCTTGTAATCGCTTACAGTTGCACCAGACCTTTGGAAATGGTTTAGGAACTCCCCTCTCAACCAAAAAACACATTTGCTTGGTATTCAATCCACTTAGGTTGAAAGTTGTTGCTGTGGACCCCTTCACCCATGACCAAAAGACTTAACTTATCCATAAAACATTGAAAAAACACACCTAATTATTCATTGAGAGCTCTTCAATTATGACTGGGTAGCAACGCTCAAGTTTTGGTACAAAATGCCTATTTTGTGTAGGAAAGCGAGGTAAGTGATTACCAGCTTCTTGTAAATGCAGCAGACCTCTGTCAAGGGTCTAGGACCTTGCCTCTCAACCTAGAAACACCTTTGCTTGGTCTTCCATCCACTTAGCTTGAAAGTTGTTGTTGTGGACCCCTTCATCCATGGCCAAAAGACTTAACCTACCCATAAAACATTGAAAAAACACACCTAAGGACTAGTGGGAGCTCCTCAAGCATGATTGGGTAGCAGCGCTTAGGTTTTGGTACAAATCACCAATGTTGTGCTGGAAAGCGAGGTAAGCGATTACCAGCTCCTTGTAATCCCTTACAGCTACACTAGACCTCTAACAATGGTCTAGGAACTCCTCTCTCAACCTAGAAACACCTTTTCTTGGTCTTCCATCCACTTAGATTGAAAGTTGTTGTTGTGGACCCCTTCACCCATGGCCAAAAGACCTAACCTATCCATAAAACATTGAAAAAATGCAGTTAATTATTCATGGGGAGCTCTTCAAGCATGACTGGGTAGCAACGCTCAGGTTTTGGTACAAAATGCCAATTTTGTGTTGGAAAGCGAGGTACGCGATTACCAGCTCCTTGTAATCGCTTACAAATGCACCAGACCTTTGTCAAGGGTCTAGGACCTTGCCTCTCAAAATAGAAACACCTTTGCTCGGTCTTCCATCCACTTAGGTTGAAAGTTGTTGTTGAGAACCCCTTCACCCATTGCTAAAAGACTTAACCTACCCATAAAACATTGAAAAAAACACCTAAGGACTACTGGGGAGCTCTTCAAGGATGGCTGGGTAGCAGCGCTCAGGTTTTGGTACAAATCGCCAATTTTGTGCTGGAAACCGAGGTAAGCGATTACCAACTCCTTGTAATCGCTTATAGCTGCACTAGACCTCTGACAATGGTCTAGGAACTCCCCTCTCAACCTCGAAACACCTTTGCTTGGTCTTCTATCGACTTAGGTTGAAAGCTTTTGCTGTGGACCCCTTCACCCATGGCCAAAAGACTTAACCTATCCATAAAACATTGAAAAAACACACCTAAGGACTCATGGGGAGCTCTTTAAGCATGATTGGGTAGCAGGGCTCAGGTTTTGGTACAAAACGCCAATTTTGTTTTGGAAAACGAGGTAAGTGATTACCGATTCCTTGTAATCGCTTACAGCTGCACCAGACCTATTGACGAGTCGATATTTTATTGATTTCACTTAGCTTATTGTACTGAATTTAATCAGGGAATTGTGCTTTATTGTCCGGTATTTTCCCGTTTTTCCTAATTATGCTTAATTTGATCGGAAATTCTTATTTTAGTTAATTTGAATTTTCTGAGCTAATTATTTGCATTATTATTTTCAGGGAAAATTTTGGAAACACAATTTGGGACATTTGGAGGAGACAAAATAAATTCAAGACTCTCAATTTAGACATTTTAAATTTTAGTTGTATTGTAATTTAATTGTTAAAACTTTTTAGACAAACTTTTGCACATTGGGCCATTGTTAAAAATTATGTTGTTGGGCCCAATTTTGTTGGACACATGGCACCACCTAGGGTTTACTTTTAGGGTGGACCCCACCCCATTTTAGGACACATGATCCTAGGTTGAAGGGTGGCAGCTGTCACACACTACACACACTCTCAGCAGATACAATTTTCAATTGGCACCAATTTTACTCTTGGCATTTATTTTTTGGCTAGAAGCAGCGGAAACACGTTTTTTTTTCTTTGGGGAACCATGTTTATTCATTTAGATTTTGGTTGAATGAAAGGGCTGGAACGATGCATACAAATTTTTATCTCTCTTGCATTTGCTTTCAATTTTCTTTGCTTTCTATTGCTACAAGCGTGGATTCATTTAGAAGTAGCTGCTGGCACTAGCAATTTATTTATTTGGGAGTGCAGCACGGTGCCCTTTGATTTCTTTTCTTGCTTTGATGCAGCTGTCACGGTTTGGGAATTGAAGGAAGCATTGATTTTAGTTGGCTAGAAAGTAGGCGCTGATTCAATTGCTTTAGAAGAGATAAGGCTGATTCGTTTTTTTTTATCTAGCTAGAGGAAATATTTTAGCTTTAGAAATGTAGTACGCTGATTCAAATTTGATTTATCTTGAATGCACACGGTGATTTTCTTTCTTGTAGAAGCAAGCTGCACGTTGCCTTTAATATTTGGGATTTTAACCTTTCTTAGAAGCAACAACTATGACGTCCTAAATGGAGAGCATGATGATTCAACCCTTTTCTTGGAGCTGGCGTGATGCACAAGGGGTCACGTTTTCTTTAAGTTTTGTTCCACTTGAATGCAATGTGTTGTGCTTTTTGATTAGCAATTTCACTTTCCATATTACTTGGCTAATGTAGTTTCATCTAGGAATTCCACATGTGCTTGTTCGGTTTTCTTTTATTTATTTAAATAAACTTTATGTCTTTTTATTTTCTTTTATTTTAAATTAGTTTGAAATGTAGGTTGAGTTGTTTTTAATTTCTTTAATTTAGTTTTGTATTTAATTTAATTTAACTATGTTTAGATATTTGTTTAGTCTAGTATTGGGTTTAGCATTTTCACTCTCTGGACTCGATTTTAAAAAAATAACTACAACCACACCAGAGGTCCAAATGCTACGTTTTATGTGTCAAATCAAAGATATTTGAGTTTATTTTCCAAGAAAAAAAACACCTCATCTCATTTAGAGCTATGTAGAAAAAGTTATGGATAAAACATTGAGCAAAGGTTAGAGCTGTCCTGTTCCAGCGTGAATTTTCGTATTTACTGTAGCAGTTTCGTTTTAACTGTTTTAATTTCATTTTCATGCATGGTGAAATGTGTTGTTGCATTTAATTTCGTTTTAACTGAATTTAATTATGTTTTTACATCTGCGTTTTAATTTAATTTCATTTTAATTTTTATGCATTCACCATGCAAACCTTTCACAACCCCCCCCCCCCC
>NC_028361.1:14113723-14114694 GCF_000741045.1 Vigna radiata var. radiata | reverse complement strand
CTTTGTGTTAGACCTAAGACTCGAACCACATTTGGTCCTTGAGAGACGACCTAGGGGTCATTCCCTAGCACTATACTGCATTCCTAATATGCAATCAAATTTGTATGGGCCGCGACACCCATCACCTATGTCCAGGGTCTCGGAACTTGCCTCTCAACCTAGAAACACCTTTGCTTGGTTTTCCATCCACTTAGGTTGAAATTCGTTTTTGTGGACCCCTTCACCAATGGCCAAAAGACTTAACCTATCCATAAAACATTGAAAACACACACCTAAGGATTCATGGGGAGCTGTTCAAGCATGACTGGGTAGCAGCGCTCAGGTTTTGGTACAAAACACCAATATTTTAAACAATGAGGGACATTGGTAAAACTTGAAGATAATGGTTTTGATGATGCTCCAAGAAGATAGACTTGAAGAAGATGTCATAATTTATCTTTAAAAGCACTTTGTAGAATATAAATGTATTAGGAAAGTGTTAAATATGTAAATCTCGTATTTTTGGTACTGTTATGTATTTAATCGATTATGAGGAGCAATAATCGATTATCCTGAGCCTTTTTGAAAAACCTTGTTGCTCTAGAATAATCGATTATCACTCCAAATAATCGATTATCACAAGTCTGTTATGAAAATTACCCAAGTTATTTTGAAAAACTTGTAACGGACTTGAATAATCGATTATCACTTACAATAATCGATTATTACTGGCAATTGCGACCTGATGTTGACGGATTGACAAGCGTACCAAATCGTTCAAGTAATATAATTGGTAAAACCCAATATCGTTCTTCCCAAAAGACTCGAAAGGCTTTCTCGTTCACGTGAATTAAAATAATAAGACTTGAAAATAAAAATTAATAAATTAATTTGAGAACAAAAATATTAACATGGGAAAGAGATTGATTCAATTGACAAAAGAAAACAATGGATGAATGGAGTTGTTGGGGGTTTACAATTTCATCTAATCC
>NC_028361.1:14109025-14113218 GCF_000741045.1 Vigna radiata var. radiata | reverse complement strand
AATTATTAGTTTGATTAATTAATTGTCATGCAACTTTCTTAGCCTACCCTTAACCCGATCCCTCGGCGAAAAGAGCCTAATATTAACTACTGGCTTGCTATCCCTAGCCTCCCCTAGCAATTAATACAACATTATAGAGCAGAAGTTAAATGCAATTGATCATCCTACCCCTATCCCTAGGCGGTATTGAAAAATCAAGAAAGTACTCATCAGTTCATGACATTATTGTACGTCCCCGTATCAATCAAGACAAACAGCAGTTATCGAATGAGTTAAACGATAAAGGCCTTAAGCACATATGAGAACCCAACAATTAACAATCAAACATATGGAAACCATACAAATAATCAAGAGTTTCAATAAAAGAGAGTATCAAAAGATTACATTGTTTCCCCCAACAACAATAGGGTTTAGTTCACCATTGACATGGTGAAACTAGATGAAAAATGGAAGAAGAATGGAAAAGCAAACCCTAGAAAAGATGAAAAGGAGCCTAAGCATCCAAGAGATCCTCTCTAGAGAGCAAAATTAGGTATGGCCGTTCTCCCCTGTCAAAAGAATGACTCTGAACTCGCAATAGGGATATTTATAACCAAGAAAAGTGACAAAATTCAAGCCCAGGCCCAGCGGATCACCGCCCGGCGCCAAAAATGGCCGCCCGGCGGTTTGCCTAAAGCCACAGAACCGCCCGGCGCCACGGTCAACCGCCGGGCGGTTTGGTCAACTTTTTATGGTTGACTGTTGACTTTTCTGGTTGACTGGTTGACTTTTCTGGTTGACTGGTTGACTTTTCTGCATTCTAGTTGACTTTTCTGCACTGCAACCGTTTGATCTTCAACCTTTCTTTCCTTTTCTTGAGTTTACGACCTTTATCTTCAACTTCATTCTTCATTTGCTCAAAATAGATACAAAACAATGCAAAACAAGCATAATATCGCTAAAAACAACTTCTAACTCTCTACAGACTCATTTATAGAGTTTTGCTTGATTCTAAGCTCATTCCAAGTAGTAAAGGGCGTAATTAGGTCTAAAATGACATATGAAAAAAACTGTTTTTCAACCTTCATCAACACCCCAAACTTAGAACTTTGCTTGTTGATGAGTCAATATTTTATTGATTTCACTTAGTTTATTGTGCTAGAATTAATCAGGGAATTGTGCTTAATTGTCCGGTATTTTCCCGTTTCTACTAATTGTTCTTAATTTGACCGAAAATTCTAATTTTAATTAATTTGGATTTTCTGAGCTAATTATTTGCATTATTATTTTCAGGAAAATTTTGGAGATATAATTTGGAGCATTGGGAAGGACACAAAATAAACTTAAGACTCTCAAATTAGACATTTTAAATTTTAGTTGTATTGTAATTTTAACTGTTTAAACTTTTTGGACAAACCTTTGCACATTGGGCCATTGTTAAAAAATTGTGAAGGGCCCAAAATTGTAGGACACTACCCTAGGGTTTTTAGGGTGGACCCCAGCCATTTTTATGAGGACACATGGTCCTAGGAATCACAACATTCCTCCCAACCATCCCATTTTAATTGAGCTCTCTCTCTTTCTCTCTCTCTCTCTCGGCATAGGGGTGGCAGCAGCCATCTTCACGGGAATTTTTGCAATGTTGTTGGATTTTGGATAAAATGGAAAGCACAATTTACTTCTCTCATATAATGCANCGTTGAGTTCTTTTATATTACAAGGCATTGAATTTTGATATGCACATGCTGTCACGGGTTTGTCAAGTTTTAATTCTTTACTTTCCTTACTTTTAATTTGAATGATGGGACTTGGTGCAGAGGTTTAATTCATCTAATGCTTTTCTTTTGCTTTTTTTTATGGAATCAAAAGTAGATTAAGTGACAATTTAATGGTGTTGGACGGTGATAGTACTTCATGCTAGCCTTTTTATTTTGCTTTTAAGAATAAAAAAAATTGATGAAAGTTTGATTCTTTTCCTTAACCTTGGAGTTGTCGCTTATTGCATTTGGAGGGCACATCACTTTTCTTTTGAGAAATCTTGAGATGATGAGACATTGTGGCAGCTGTTATGCAATTCTTTTTTTTTTTTTTTTTCCTTGAGAATTAATAATGGATTAGATAGGGATAGGTGGTAGTCACATTGCATTCAACTTTTTTTCTTTAATTTTGTTTTTGCTTGCATTTATTTTCTTTGGAGAAGAAGTGGTAACACGTTCTGGATTGGTGTAGGGGTGATTATTTTCTCCCAGTAAAAAACCGTGAATGTGGAAGCATGGTGTGCTGCTGCTACCACGTCAAGGATGGAAGGAAGATTGAATTTCATTTTGAAGGAAAGCTACAACAACGGTGGTCCACATTGGAAATTAGCTACATGGTTAATTGATTTTAGAGAAATTGGAAGTGTGCCACGGCTGATTCCAAATTTAATATTTGGGGATTTACAATTTAAGAAAATGAATACGTTTTGGTGCAAGAAGGGTCATGGCCCAGAGGTTAATTTTAGTCCANTTACAATTTTAATTTCNTTAGTAGGNGCATGTGTCTTGTGAATTGGTTGAAGAAAAACTATGTTGTTTATTTTGTTAGCTTTAAATTATTTTACAAAGTATCTTGAGTTGCTTTTTATCTTTTTAATNTAGNGTTGCACTTTAATAGTTTTAATTATGTTTGGATATTTGTCTTTTGNAGTGTTAGACTTAGCATTTTATTTTACTTTAATGTTTTCTATCTTATTNGGTTGTGCTTAATTTTCATGCATTTAATTTAATTTAATTTTCCTTGCAAAAACACTTTCAAAACCCCCCACTATGTGTTAGACCTAAAGTTTCGAACCGTATTTGGTCCTTGAGAGACGACCTAGGGGTCATTCCCTAGCTATACAACATTTCTCATATGCAATCAAATTTGTATGGGCCGCGACTCCCATCAAATTTTGGCGCCGTTGCCGGGGACCAACGGTTCGGTTTCAGGTCTTTTGTTGTGTTAGTGTGTGTTGTCTTGTTTTGTGTTGTGAGTGTGATGTTTTGTTTTGTGTGTTGCATTTAGGTAGCTTTAGTTGCATATTTTCATTGCATTCTTCTTTTCCCCTTTCTTTCCCATGTCTACCTATTTTGGCTATGTGAACACTGCTTCTTTTGCCTGTTTCTATAATTATGATTTTCCTTCTGCATCTGACTCTGAGTATGGTTCTCATATATACTCTGCTGATTTCTACGCTGAGAACAGAACGGTTCCTCCTCCATCTCATGAGAGTGCTCCTAGGGAGCCGTTTCCACTTGATGAGGAGGATATTCGTTGTGTTTTCAACACTGGACTGATAGATTTGCTGCCTAGGTTTCATGGTTTTGTAGGTGAATGCCCATATAGACATTTAGAGGAGTTCTACACCATATGCTCTTCAATGAAACCTCCAGATGTCCCGAATGAGGATATTTTCGTAAGGGCATTTTACTACTCATTACAAGGAGCAGCAGAGGATTGGTGTTATTATCTTACTCCAGGATCCGTCACCAGTTGGGAAGATCTTGAGCATCAGTTTCTGTACAAATTCTCCCCTGTGTAGTATGGTTACAACAATGATCCTGGGTGGAATGATCCTAACATGGGATGGCATGGTACTCCACAGAGCCAATATCAAGAACCGCCATTTCAGACTCCTTGTATGCATTCTTCACCTGTCTATGAACCACAACAACTGAATTTTCATGAGCCTGCCCAATTAGCTCCTCACCCTTCTAGTTCTGAGCCTACTTTGCAGGAGTTGTTGAGAGATATGACTGCTCAGAATATTCAGTTCCTACAAGAGAACGTGGAGTTTCAGCAGGAATTTATAGCTTCCATTCAGAGTTTGAGCAATCAGGTGGGGCAGATGGTCACTTAGCTCATTGAGGAACAGTCTCAAGTTTCAGAGGGATCATCATTTCAGACTGTTCAGATTCTTGATGATGTCAGTGCCATTCACATAGGAGATGGGGAGCAGAGTCATGAGCTTACTACTGCGCCATCTACCTTCCCACCCTCCTATGTCCCCACTGTTGCACCTGAGGAGACTGATGAAGAATTGGAGGAACAAGAAGATATGAGCAACACCTTTGAGATAGGTAGACCATTGTCATCTTTCACCACTCTACCAATCTTCAGGGAAGTGGAGGTAAACATACCTTTGATTGATTATGTTGTTGATGATTATGTTGATGATAGGTATGTTGATGATT
>NC_028361.1:14099247-14101890 GCF_000741045.1 Vigna radiata var. radiata | reverse complement strand
CGTTGAGTTCTTTTATATTACAAGGCATTGAATTTTGATATGCACATGCTGTCACGGGTTTGTCAAGTTTTAATTCTTTACTTTCCTTACTTTTAATTTGAATGATGGGACTTGGTGCAGAGGTTTAATTCATCTAATGCTTTTCTTTTGCTTTTTTTTATGGAATCAAAAGTAGATTAAGTGACAATTTAATGGTGTTGGACGGTGATAGTACTTCATGCTAGCCTTTTTATTTTGCTTTTAAGAATAAAAAAAATTGATGAAAGTTTGATTCTTTTCCTTAACCTTGGAGTTGTCGCTTATTGCATTTGGAGGGCACATCACTTTTCTTTTGAGAAATCTTGAGATGATGAGACATTGTGGCAGCTGTTATGCAATTCTTTTTTTTTTTTTTTTTCCTTGAGAATTAATAATGGATTAGATAGGGATAGGTGGTAGTCACATTGCATTCAACTTTTTTTCTTTAATTTTGTTTTTGCTTGCATTTATTTTCTTTGGAGAAGAAGTGGTAACACGTTCTGGATTGGTGTAGGGGTGATTATTTTCTCCCAGTAAAAAACCGTGAATGTGGAAGCATGGTGTGCTGCTGCTACCACGTCAAGGATGGAAGGAAGATTGAATTTCATTTTGAAGGAAAGCTACAACAACGGTGGTCCACATTGGAAATTAGCAACATGGTTAATTGATTTTAGAGAAATTGGAAGTGTGCCACGGCTGATTCCAAATTTAATATTTGGGGATTTACAATTTAAGAAAATGAATAGGTTTTGGTGCAAGAAGGGTCATGGCCCAGAGGTTAATTTTAGTCCATTTACAATTTTAATTTCCTTAGTAGGAGCATGTGTCTTGTGAATTGGTTGAAGAAAAACTATGTTGTTTATTTTGTTAGCTTTAAATTATTTTACAAAGTATCTTGAGTTGCTTTTTATCTTTTTAATGTAGTGTTGCACTTTAATAGTTTTAATTATGTTTGGATATTTGTCTTTTGTAGTGTTAGACTTAGCATTTTATTTTACTTTAATGTTTTCTATCTTATTCGGTTGTGCTTAATTTTCATGCATTTAATTTAATTTAATTTTCCTTGCAAAAACACTTTCAAAACCCCCCACTATGTGTTAGACCTAAAGTTTCGAACCGCATTTGGTCCTTGAGAGACGACCTAAGGGTCATTCCCTAGCTATACTGCATTTCTCATATGCAATCAAATTTGTATGGGCCGCGACTCCCATCGCTTGTCCTCAAGCAAACAAAACAAAACAAAACAAAACAAAACAAAACTTGGCTTTATCCTCTTCCATCCAATGTTTCAACATTCCCAAAGTACATGACAAACACCACTCAAATTCAAATCTTCAATGAAATCAAACTAAGGTGTATGCATGTTTTCAATCCAGCGATTGCACAACAGATGTTATACATTATGAATGACCAATCCACTAAGCAAAAATGCACTCATGAAAATTAACAGTTCATACCAAGCAAGTGTTTCACTCAATCACTCAAGTGCTTAAGGTGACACTCCAACTCTCTATTATTCACAAGTCACATGAAACAAAATTGCCATTCATCTCAAACAATCAACATCTTTACATGCAAATGTCATCAAAAGGACTTTTCAAGGCTTGTAATGAGGTTGGGCTAACAAGAAAACTTGGTTTTTCCGGAAAACAAAATCCTTGAGTTAAAAGAGCTTTCATAATATTTAACAATTTAAGCACAACTCTCTTCCTCACCAATCTCACTCATTCCCAACTTTTTCCCTTTTTTTTTTTTCATTGAGCTCATCTTCATGCTTTTTCTTATTTTTTCTTTTTAACATGCATTTTTCTTTTTCAACAATTGAGCTCAATGCTTCTTAAAAGCTTTCCAATTTCCTCCATGCAACCCCAAACTTGAACCTTTTCATCACATACAGTTAAGCTCATCCCAACTCAAGGTAAAGAATTTCAAGACAAGGGTTCACATCTTGTTTAAGGCTAAGGTTCAAAAAGGGTATAATATTTTAAACTCTGTGGGTGAAAATTTGGCTAGGGAAAAGTCTTCAGAAATGGCCTTGATCATATGACATTCACATGCAATTCAATCAATCATCAAGATTAAGGCAATATCATTCATGTTTTCCTGTGAACAATACATACAACACTGAAAACTCTGGAGCTCAGTACCTCACACAACATGCTTTCTCACACAATATTCATTCATACATCCTGCTTAGCATCGTAACCACAATCATAAGTCATCACCCATCTGTTTCACAGAATATCAACACGCATTGCAACTCAATTCTCATCCACATCAAATCCTCATCAAATAGGCTCATCATGCAAATAATTCAGTCAAACATCTTCAGAAAAAGTATTCAAGCCAAGCATACACACGAAAAATAAAATTTAACCTATTCTAAGAATTTAAATGCAAAGATAAGAGAGAGAATCTAGGTTGCCTTCTAGTAGCGCTTGTTTAACGTCACGAGCCTGACCCAAACCTATTTAGCACTTGTCAGTAAGTGCAAATCCTTCTAACACCCATCAGTAGGTGTACCTTCCTGTGTTCTCCAGTAGTTCCAAAAAATTTAGCATCCCCCAGTAGATGCCACCCAAAAATTGTTCCAAAAACCAAATAATTACAAGTTTTTTTTTTTTT
>NC_028361.1:14079593-14097062 GCF_000741045.1 Vigna radiata var. radiata | reverse complement strand
AGCAAACCCTAGAAAAGATGAAAAGGAGCCTAAGCATCCAAGAGATCCTCTCTAGAGAGCAAAATTAGGTCTGACCGTTCTCCCCTGTCAAAAGAATGACTCTGAACTCGCAATAAAGGTATTTATAACCAAGAAAAGTGACAAAATTCAAGCCCAGGCCCAGCAGATCACCGACCGGCGCTAAAAATGGCCGCCCGGCGGTTTGCCTAAAGCCACAGAACCGCCCGACGCCAAAAAACAGTCACCCGGCGCTCCGGTCAACCGCCCGGCGCCACGGTCAACCGCCCGGCGGTTTGGTCAACTTTTTCTGGTTGACTGGTTGACTTTTTCTGGTTAACTGGTTGACTTTTCTGGTTGACTGGTTGACTTTTCTGGTTGACTGGTTGACTTTTCTGCATTCTGGTTGACTTTTCTGCATTGCAACCGTTTGATCTTCAACCTTTCTTTCCTTTTCTTGAGTCTACGACCTTTATCTTCAACTCCATTCTTCATTTTGACTCTGTACAAACTCATTTATTGAGTTTTGCTTGATTCTAAGCTCATTGCAAGTAGTAAAGGGCGTAATTAGGTGTAAAACATATGAAAATAACTGTTTTTCAACCTTCATCACCTGACCTTTCATATTCAGACTAGCTAGCTATAAATAGGTCTTTTGAGAACTTCTGAAAATAATAGTTGAGCAAAGAGCTTTTGTAGAATACAGTTTGTCTGAGGAAGTTCTCAAAAGCTAGTTCAGTTCCCTTGCCTGGTCTCGTGAAAAGGAAAAGCTTGCGTTTCGTGTGTTGATAGTCGGAGCGGCTCTGTTCGAGTTGGTAAGGTGCTTTGCCTAGTCTTGTGAATATGAGAACCTCGCGTTTCGTTTGTCAAAAGTCAGAGCGATTCTCTTCGAGTTGGCAAAGTGTACTTTGTCTGGTCTCGTGAATAGGAGAAGCTCGCATTTCGATTGTCGAAAGTCGGAGCGATTCTCTTCGAGTTAACAAAGTAGTTCTCTTCCGGTTCGTTTGTCGAAGGAAGGTTCTTTTATCTCTTATTTTCATTCACTTATTGTAAACCTGTAAAACCGATTTTTAGTGAAATTGTCTCTTTACTGTTTTATGCACATCAACTGTTTGATAAATTTTCTCTTAGAAAATTTATTTTCGAAAGTGACCGTTCTATAACTGTGACTGAACACGCTTTCCGCTTTATAAATCTTATTCCGCTGCATTATTCTCTGATTGATACCAACCAATAAATTTTGTGCTAGAAAGCGAGGTAAGCAATTACTAGCTCCTTGTAATCGCTTACAGCTGCACCAGACCTCTGTCAATGGTCTACGACCTCACCTCTCAACCTAGAAACCCCTTTATCGACTTAAGTTGTAATTTGTTGTTGTTGACCCCATCAACCATGGCCAAAAGGCTTAATCTATCCAGAAAACATTGAAAAAACACACCTAAGAACTCATAGGTAGCTCTTCAAGCATGACTAGGTAGCAGCGCTCAGCTTTTGGTACAAAACGTCAATTTTGTGCTGGAAAGGGAGGTAAGCGAATACCAGCCCCTTGTAATAGCTTACAGCTGCACCAGACCTCTGTCAATTTTCTAGGAACTCCCTTCTCAAGCTAGAAACATCACGTAGGAGTGACAAAACTGGACCTTTGTTATAAAAATCACAAAGGAAAACTATTCAAAAGTACCATCAAACAACAAATGGAATGAAAATAATAACCAAAATTCGAAATATAGTTTTGGACTAGATAATGCACTAATCACAAATTACAATGAAAATAATTGTTCCAAATAAAGGTTTCCATAACATCTAATAAATACTGCACTAATCCAATATTACATAAATTAATAAAGTCTTGGACTATATCCGCTTTGCTTTTGTAATGCTTTCGGCGTACTCCTTCCTTCATAACGCTTTCATGGTTGTAAATTCCTCCCTCACATGAAAAGTTATTGTAAATTCCTCCCTCACAAGGCATATTGTAACCACCATCGTCTTTATTCTACTCTTTAAGCAGCTCAGCCTACAAATTGCGTCTTCGAAATAATGGACTTGTGCTCTGATAACGGTCTAAAAACCGTTATTTCATGCTTAAATTTGATATTAAAACACACCCTTTATGGCTTAGAATGAGCTTAAAATCAATTAAACAATTAGTTGAGTCATTGAAAGTCAAAAGTTGGTTTTAGAGGTATTATGCTCAGGGTTTTGAGGTGATTTAAAGATGGAAGTGAAGTAAGGTGGACTTGTGCTCGTGAAAGATGAAGAAAAAGGATGAAAAGAAGAGCCAAAGGAACCGCTGAGCGCTAGAATGGACCGTTGAGCGCCTAGTGCGATTAGAAGCAAACCGTTGAGCGGTTAAATTAGGCATTGAGCGGTTGTCTGCTGGGCTTGGGCTTAAATTCTGTTATTTTTTTGTGTTATCAATAGCCTCAATACGACTTGAAAGGTAATCTTTGGCAGAGGGAAACGTCCACAACAGCTCTACACACCTTGGAGGCTGTTCTTTGGATGCTTAGGCTCCAAACTACTCAATCTAGGGTTTATTCTTTCATTCTTCCATTGTATTTCATCTAGTTTCACCATGATAATGGTGAACTAAACCCTTTGTTGTTGGGGAACAATGTAATCTTTTGCAACTCTCATCTATCCAAATTCTTATTTAATTCATATGCTTACATATGCTTGATTGGGTTCCTTACCTGTACTTAATGCTTTTATCGTTTAACTCATTCGGTAAATGTTGTTTGTCTTTATTGATACGGGAACGTATGGTAATATCATGAACTGGGGGGAATTCCTTGATTATGCTAATACCGCCCAGGGATAGGGGTAGGACGATCAGTTGTATTTTGCTTCCGTTCGTTATGCATTATTAATTACTAGGGGAGGCTAGGGATAACAATCTGGTAATTAGTAATAGGCTCTTTTCGCCAAGGGATTGGGTTAAGGGTAGACCAAGAAAGTTTGCATGGCAATATGATAAATAAGCGAATTAAATAAGAAGAGTAGATATATGAGGGTGGATAAGATGAAATTGTAAACCCCAACAACACCATTCATCCATAGTTTTTCCTCAACCATTGATTCACTGCATTTGCATGTTTACTTTTGTCTTTGCATTTAAAAACTTAAAATCAATTTCTTCTCAAGTCTTATGCAATTAGGTTACACGAAAGTCTTATGCACTCTTGCAAATCAGTCTAATGTTGTTGGCCTTTTTCATTTTAACAGCGTAGCCATGCCTACAGATCAAACGACTAATATGGTGATGAATCCAGCGCTTATACACCTGGTGCAAAGCAACCAGTTTCACGGCTTGTCAAATGAGAACCCATATGACCATTTGATAATGTTTAGTGAAATCTGCAACACAGTGAAAATGGTAGGTGTATCAGACGAGAGAGTAAAGCTTAGCTTGTTCCCATTCTCAATGGGGGGCAACACTAAGACGTAGTTGAATTCCTTCCCTGAAGGGAAATTTACAAGTATGGGAAAGATTCAAAGGCCTACTAAGGAAGACACCAGTCCACGGGTTTGACAAGACAACCTTAGTTCTTGCTTACCTAGGTGGACTGAACATGCAGTCTAAGATGATGTTGGATGCCTCAGCTGGAGTTGATATCAAGCAGAAGACTGAAGATGAAGCTTATGACTTGACAGAGAGTATGGCTGCTAATGAGCAAGAAATAATCAGTGAAAGGGGGGCACCTATATAGAAGAGAGGAGTCGTAGATGATGCCATGCTAGCTCAGAACCACCTTCTGACTCAAAAGCTAGATAATTTGACAAAGATTATTTCACAGCTTCCTAAGGAGATGCATAATGTCTCCCAAACGCAGCAACTATGTGATTTCTGTGGTGGTGACCATATCAATAGTAAATGTGTTTTGCCTGAGGGGATGCAGCAGGAAGCCAATTACATGGGGAATCAGTTCTAGTACAGGCAGGGGAACTTCAACCAAGGTAATTCTAGCCAAGTTTGGAAGAGTCATCCGAGTATCGGTCAGACACAGAACAACCCATGTAATCTTACTGTGACGATGGCGGATGGTTCCATTAAAACACCACTTGGTATGGTGGAAAATGTGGTGGTTCGTGTGGAGCAGTTGGAATTTTTGGCTGATTTTATAGTCATGGGCATGGAAGACGAGGAGAAGATTCCAATGATATTTGGAAAACCTTTCATGGCAACGTCAAAGATGTTTATTAGTGTCCATGATGGAAGAATCATGATGAGAGACAAAGAACATGTGTTATTATGTACTGGCTCTAAAGAAAATAATGTTAGAATTAAAAAGAGAGCCAGACAAAAAAAGTCAAGAAGGGAAGTTGTATCAGATGATAAGGATTACACAACAGGTACCAACACTAACAATTGTAATGTTTTAGAGGTACCTGAAAATCAGGAGGTTGATAAAGGAGGCATGATCCACTCAGAAGATATATCCTTTAGACGTGGTTCACAAGTGTGATTCAAAAATAGGAAGTGGATTGTTAACAAAATCAAAGAAGATGGCGTGGTGGAGATTATAAGACCATATACCAAAGTTGTCAAGAGAGTGGATAGAAGGCAACTGATGAGTTGGGTAGATGAAGACCCCAACTGGGATGGAAAGACTTGAAGATATTTGATTTAATTCTACTTGTTGTAAAACATTTTTAGTTTTAGGTTATTAGATTTTGGACATGTAATTTTTTGGAATTTTAAACATTTATTTTTGGTAGCATCTACTGAGGGATGCTAGAGTTTTGTATGTATCTACTGAAGGATACAGGTAGGCACACCTACTGAAGGGTGTTGGAAAGATAGGAACTTACTAATGAGTGCTAGACAGGTTTGGGTCAGGCTCGTGCCGTTAAAAAAGCGCTACCTGGGAGGCAACCCAGTTGATTATATTTGTTTTTAACTCTGTGTTAAGTGCATTACATGTTTGAATGTTGCATCTGAGAGGGGAAAGGCATGTGATTGAAAAATTGAAAGTCGAAATTAAGTGCTACAGGGTTAGATTGCTGCAAAAGCAAGCAAAGAGGAGAAGGAAAATTACCGCAAACCGCTGAGCGGTCCATTTGGCCACTAAGCGGTTGCGGCGTGTTTTAGTCTCGGCTTTTCTTAAAAGCTGAGCGGTTTTGAAGATTTTCACTTTGAAACCTCTTCTTTGCAAGTCGCCTGAGTGGTCTCCCTAAGCCCTAACACTCCTTTTTCACTTTCAAGAGCTTTTTAGAGAGATTTCCCCACTTTTCTCATCACCCACTTACCAAAATCTCACTTTTCCACCATTGTTTTGTCAAAGTTTGGGGTTTTTGGTTGAGGGTTGTGCATTGGAGAGGACATTCATCATCAATTAAAAGAAGTTTAGCAAGCATTTTGAATCTCCACTCAAGAATGTCTACTTCAAGAAGAGTAAAGACTATGGTTAACAAAAGGAAGGAGCTAGAGAGACCTAGGAGATTCTATTCTTCTAGGTTCCTTTCTAAGAAGCATGAGGAGCATTATGCTACTGTCCAGGAGAGGCGACTTTTGATGGAGAGGAAGGCTATGTACATCCCAGATTTGGCTCCAGAGTTTGGACTGGAGATAGAGAGGCGAGGTTGGGAGAGACTGACCACATATCCAGCACCAGCTAGCATTGAGCTGGTGAAGGAGTTCTATGCCAATGCCTTGCCCAGAGGAGGAGTACCAGCTGGGAGGTATATGAGTTACATGCGGGGACAACTTATCAGATATGACCTCGACACCATCAATAACTTCTTGGGGACTAAGTGTCCAGGAGAGCAGTGCAGGTATGCTGCTCTTGCATGGGAGTACAGGGATTACGAGGACATAGAGAGAGTTATGTGCATTCCTGGCAGACACTTTTAGAGAAATCCAAATGGACCACCAATTAACTTCATTAGGGCCAACTTAGCTCCCGAAGAAAAATACTGGATGGCATTCACTCATGCCAACATACAGTCATGCTCTCATGTCTCTGACATCAAGATGCATCAGATCTTGTTCATCTACTGCATGTTGAGGCAGATGGACTTTAACTTTGGTGAGGTCATCGCCAATGAGATACAGGGTTGCGCTACTACTGTGAGTAGTAGGACCCGTTGGGACATCCGTCCCTGATCATATACTTGTGTCAGCAGGCCGAAGTGGACACTGTAGTTCCCCCCTACGAGAGGCCGAGGAGATCTATTGACACCTCCTACTATCGTCAGTTCTGTGGAGGAGATGAGCCAGACTCCTAGGAGGGCAACAACACAGTAGGAGGACTTACCTGCAGATGCACCGGCACAGTAGCCTGAGCCTTTCCAGATGAGAAACATGTACATGTCCATGATGGACGCAAGGATGGAGTCTCTCCGTAGAGGGCAGGTGGCCACTGCTGAGATGATTATGGGATTGTATGACACGCCACCAGTACATAGGTGGACTATGGATGAGTTCCATAGTGCGATGGCGTGGCCTCAGGAGCAGGCACAGGGCAGCGGATCTGGAGCAGTTGAAGCCCCAGGTGGAGAGGATGATGACTTTGAGGATGCCCAGGCTGGGGATGATTATGACTCGGATGAGGACATGGATTGATATGGAATCTACTGATGGATGCCTGCACTTAGAGAGGGATTTTCTTTTGTACTTTTCATTTTTAGATTAGGCGAATTTTATTTTGTGTGTCTATGCTTGGCTTGTACACTGGTTCTGATGATGGTTTGATTTTATATTGCAAGATGAGTTATTCAATGATGATGATTGAATGTGGTTGATGATTGAAACTGTGTTGCATGTTGATATCCAAGTAAATGGTTCACTAGTTATGTGAACAGATGTATAGTGGTTTATGATTATGATTATGATGCTAAGCAGGATGCATGAATAATGTGTGAGAAAGCATGTGTGTGAGGTATTGAGCTCCAGAGTTTTTCTTGATGCATGTATTGTTCACAGGAAATCATGAATGATATTGCCTGAATTTGGATAATTGATTGAATTGCATGTTTATGTTATATGATCAAGGTCATGTTTGGAAGCCCTTATTTAGCCAAATTTTTACCCAAAGTGATTAAAATATTATACCATTTTTGAACCTTAGCCTTAAACAGGATGAAAACCCTTGATTCAAAATTATTGACCTTGAGTTGGGTTGAGAATAATTGCATGTGTTGAGAAGGTTCAAGTTTGGGGTTCTATGGCAAAAGAGTAGCATTGAGCTCAAGTGTTGAAAAAGAAATATGCATGTGAGAAATAAAGAAAAGAAAAGAAAAAAAGAAAAAAAAAAAGCATGAAAGATAAGCTCAATGTAAAAATAAAAGAAAAGGGAAGAGTTGGGAATCAGTGAGATTAGTGAAAAAGAGAGTTGTGCTTGAAATTTGAATGTTAAAATAACTCTCTTAACTCAAGGATTTTGTATTCCAAAAAAAACCAATTTTTCTTTATAGCCCAGCCTCATTACAAACCTTGGAAAAGTCCTTGTGATGGCATTTGGTTGTTGTGTTCGTTCATCCAGAAGAAGAAGAAAATTGTCTTGTTGTCTTGTGTGCATGTGTTGAGAGCGGAAGAGAAGAAGGAAGACAAAGGTAGCTGGAATAGGTCTAAAGAAGAGAAAGGTCAGCTGAGGTGAGCTTCCATACCAGTGTTATCTTCTTTGTATGGTTCTATGTAATATTTGCAGGTGTAAATGAAGAAGATGAGGTTGGCGTTGTCATGAAGAAGAAGATGATGCAGGTGTGATTGGTGACGAAGACGAAGGCTGGCATGTGGGTGACGAGGAAGCACGAAGCTCCAGTGCCGTATTCGGTTACAGAACCGCACGTATCCAACACTTGTAGTGCGAAAATGGGTGGTGTATCCGGATCGCAGAAGCATGTATCCGGATACCTCTTCTCTTGTGTGAAAGCTGACGGTGCTGTTTGCACGCGGGCCGTAGCATGAGCTGCAGGTGGTGGACGTTGCTATTTGCACGTCCTTTGCTACCAGCGTAGGTCGACTCGGATGAAGGTGAGGAAGGTCGAGGATGGTCTCCGTGGTGGTGGAGGATGTAGCACGCATCACAGGGAGGTTGATGGTGGTGAATGCACAATAGCTTCTTTTTCTTCTTCTGGGCCGTAGCATGTGCTACAGGTGGTGGAGGCGGTGGACGGTGCTGTTTGCACGCGGGCCGTAGCATGAGCTGTAGGTGGTGGACGTTGTTGTTTGCACGTCCTTTGCTACCAGCGTAGGTCGACTCGGAAGAAGGTGAGGAAGGTCGAGGATGGTCTCCGTGGTGGTGGAGGATGTAGCACGCATCACATGGAGGTTGATGGTGGTGAATGCACAATAGCTTCTTCTTCTTCTTCTGGGTCGTAGCATGTGCTGCAGGTGGTGGAGGTGGTGGACGGTGCTTTTTGCACGCGGGTCGTAGCATGAGCTGTAGGTGGTGGACGTTGCTGTTTGCACGTCCTTTGCTGCCAGCATAGGTCGACTCGAATGAAGGTGAGGAAGGTCGAGGATGGTCTCCGTGGTGGTGGAGGATGTAGCACGCATCACATGGAGGTTGATGGTGGTGAATGCACAGTAGCTTCTTCTTCTTCTTCTGGGCCGTAGCATGTGCTGTAGGTGGTGGAGGTGGTGGACGGTGTTGTTTTCACGCGGGCCGTAGCATGAGCTGCAGGTGGTGGACGTTGTTGTTTGCACGTCCTTTGCTGCCAGCGTAGGTCGACTCGGATGAAGGTGAGGAAGGTCGAGGATGGTCTCCGTGGTGGTGGAGGATATAGCACGCATCATATGGAGGTTGACGGTGGTGAATGCACAGTAGCTCCATGGCCGTGATAGCAGTGCACGAAGGATGACAATGGTCACACAAATATTTATAAAAGTGCAGATCTGGCTTATAGGTTGAAATATGATATGCCTAACCGGTTGGTTGTGATGGTTTGTGATGCAGCTATTGTGACGCTGGTGCGGACAAGGTTCAACGTTCCAAGCTTTTCTGGCGTCAAAGTTGATCAAGCAACTTCTATTGTCCAGGTAAATTTCATGATGCACAATGGATTTGTAGTTTTTAATGACGATATCAGAATTAGCTGAAGTGGTGAAGACAGATCTTGAATATATTACTTGATGTCGTAACCTATGATGATGCCAATGTCCTGCTTGCATTTGCTTTAAAAATGTCTCATGGTGTGCATTGCTTGTGACTATTGACACTCTGCCTTTCATGCTATGTATAAATAATTGTCATAAAATTTCCTTCACAATTTGAGTGCAGGTTATTTGACACGAATGAAAGGATTATAACTATTTTGGTTCGGCTTCTATCTGCTAGTTCTACTTCTGTCCAAGTATGTTTTATCACATTTACAATATTGTTAGTTTTTTGTAAGGTAAATTAAATATATGGTGGCTTTCTTTGCTGGAGAAGTTGAGATACGAAATTTTTTGTAAGTTAAATTCAATATATAAGGATTGTATTGATTAACCTGTTTCTGTATTGATTGTAGATTAAGCCTGAACTTGAAATGTGAAGGTGTTGTGCGTGTCTTTAGCATAACTTATTGCTTTGGGTGAAGAAGGTTCATTGTGCATGATTAAAAGGCAAGAAGCAGCACTTATTTGTTGAATGTAAAGAACTTTTTTGCGCATCTTTTTGGGCCAACTAATACTTATTTATTTGGACTTGGTTGATTAATTGTAAGCACTTTGTTGAAGGTAGATTATGGATTTCATCAAAGTTATGATTTTATTAGCATGATCTAATATTATGATATTCACAGGTTTGGTGTAGCATAATTGACAATTATTGAAAATTGCCATCCAAGTTCAATTGCGAAGCATCAGTAATAAGCTTTGAGTACATTGGTTGGAGTTTGAGTACAATATTTTGTCTAATTCTCGGTTGAAAATCCACATACACAGATCTTCAAGAGGTTAGTGATATTGGTTGTTTATTTTTGTTTATTTGAACTTAAAATATAAAAATGCTTTTTAATGTGTTATTTAAAATGTTTTTTTATTTAATATATGGTTTAATACCTATTTTGGTCCCTTCTTTGGGAGGGTTTGTTCAAAGTGGTCCCTCCTTTTTTCAAAAGTTCACTTAAGTCCTACCTTTTGCAAAAATTGTTCAAAGTGGTCCCTCCTTTTTTCAAAAGTTCACTTAAGTCCTACCTTTTGCAAAAACTGTTCAAAGTGGTCCTTTTTGCTAATGGCGTTAACTTTCTTAACGGCACAGCTGCTAGGTGGCTAATATTTGCTGAGGTGTAACGTTTTGGCTGTGCTGGCACTGTTGTGTGTTTTAAAAAAAATAATTAATTGTGACGTGGAATTTAATAAAATTAGATTTAAATTAAAAATTGAATTTGGGGTTAATTGGGGGGTAATTAATTAAAAATCCCATTAAGAACCTTAATTGTTTCTGGAAATCTAAAATGGAGAAAAATCCCCAATCTGAATCCTAAGAACCCTAAAGTGAAACTAGAACCAGAAACCCTAAATTGGGGAAAAAAACCCTCAATCTATTTTCGCCCCTCTGTTGTTCGAATCATGAAACTGCCATTGTTTCATCTCCTTCAGTCTACATATTTGTTTTTTGTTCCTCATTCAGCCTTGGAAGAATGGTCGTGATTTGGAGAATCCCCAATCTGCAAAACCCCAAATTCAATTTTTAGAGTTTTAGAGGGGGTAGCTTCTGCATAGACCAAGTCACCAAGCACAACACTTTTCAACAAGTTCTCATCTTTACTAAAGAACCGGATCCGAACCCAAAAGCAAATATATGTATATGACGTTGAAAGACAAGTCTAGAACCTTGCATTACGATTCAGCTTCAAAGAAAGGGATCGCCGGCGGCACCTTCCAAAGACGGAGATACACCTTCCTCCACCACTTTCTCGGGGAATAAAGTCCGAGCACAATTCATTGGAAAATTAAATTTGTGGTGAATTCACTTCCTGCTCTTAATTTCCCCCTAGCTTGTGGATATTGTTTTACCCTTCCGTCTATAGGGTTTTGATGACTTAGTTTTGTTTTTAAAGTCATTGATTGGTAGGGTGTGGAAACTAGAAATGTGACTGTTTTCAATATTTGAATTGTTGGTGCTGATCTACAACCTGCAGTTTCGGTGCCTTTGTTCGAATTTTCAGGTGACGGAGCTCGCGTGTTGTTGGTTCGATGAAAAATGGTTTTGGTTGGAATAAACTATGATGAAGAAGCTGTCATGAGAAAGAATAATTGGGATAAAGATGACAGGGGTAGTCTTTGTTAAACCTAATTTTAATTAACCCCAATTAACCCCAAATTCAATTTTTAATTTAAACTTAATTTTATTAAATTCCACGTCACAATTAATTATTTTTTTTAAAACACACAACAGTGCCAACACAGCCAAAACGTTACACCTCAGCAGATATTAGCCACCTGACAACTGTGCCGTTAAGAAAGTTAACGCCGTTAGCAAAAAGGACCACTTTGAACAGTTTTTGCAAAAGGTAGGACTTAAGTGAACTTTTGAAAAAAGGAAAGACCACTTTGAACAGTTTTTGCAAAAGGTAGGACTTAAGTGAACTTTTGAAAAATGGAGGGACCACTTTGAACAAACCCTCCTTTAGGAGGGACCAAAATAGGTATTAAACCTTAATATATCAATGTATTATTGTAATTTGCTTTTGTATGAATATATGATATATATGATATATGAATGTATTAATGTATTTTGTTTATGTATGATTATATGATTTATGAATGTATGAATGTATTTTGTGTATGTATGAATATATATATATATATATATATATATATATATATATATATATATATATATATATATATATATATATATATATATATATATGATATATGAATGTATTAATGTATTTTGTTTATGATATGATTTATGAAAGTATGAATATAGGAATGAATGATGTTTAATGAATCTATGAATGCATGTTGTTAATTATGGTATGATTATTTGTTGAAGTAAAAATAGATGGAAGAAGGATTAAACTTGTCGTACTTGGACGGTCAACATATAGATGATGACGTGGTTGGTGTTGACTTTAAAATAGTCGCAATGCTACATGAACACGTACAAATAACCAACTCCATGGCTGTAGTAACAATGTTATGCATTGTTTCTTATGCCTTGAACATATTGAATATGTTTTCGAGTGTTCCAAGTAGTGTTAGCAATTTCCTTCCCGACAAAGACCGTCGCAGACAAAAGTTAATGTCGTACCTGGTGCATACTACTCGATGTTGTGACATTATTCGAATGGGTCCAGAGGCATTCATTAATCTTTGTGAGAGATTAAGAGAAACTGGGCTAGTTAAAGACGACATTCGCTCCACAGTGGAGGAACAAGTAGCTCAATTTCTTCATATAATTGGACATAATGTTAAGAATAGGAGTGTCGCATTTTCTTTCATCGATCTTGGGCGACGGTAAGCAAACACTTTCACAATGTGTTGGATGCTATTATAACTCTAGAATAAGTATTTTTAACTCAGCCATCAGGAGATGAGGTTCATCCATATGTGTTGAACAACAATCGGTTTTATCCTTACTTCAAGGTAATGATTTGAATGTCTCAGTCAGAATGTCAATTTATGAAACGATGTTAATGTTATGCAGTTGTATGATGACTTCTTAATTCAATGTTTAGGATTGCTTAGGGGCGATAGATGGTACTCACGTTCGTGTAAGGGTGCCAAGAGAAGATGCTCTGAGATTTCGTGGTAGAAAAGATTGGCGAACTCAAAATGTGTTTGTGGCATGTGACTTTGATATGAAATTCACATACGTTCTAGCTGGGTGGGAAGGCACAACATAGGATTCTAGAATCTTAAAAAATGCTCTTGATCGAGATGATCCGTTGGTCATCGCCCAAGGTAAGTGTCTTCATTGGGATATAATGATTGGTTCTTTATTACATAATAAATATTGATGTCTAAATTCATGTAGGAAAATACTATCTCGGTGACGCTGGGTTTATGCTGAAAAGTACGATCATGACACCATATAGAGGCGTTAGATATCACCTTAAAGAATTTACACGCAGAGGACCACAAAATGCACGTGAGCTCTTTAACCATCGATGTTCATCACTGAGAAATGTTATTGAAAGAACATTTGGTGTATTGAAGAAACGGTTCCCTATCATTGCAAGTGGCATTGAACCACATTATGGATTGGAGACGATAACGAATATTATTTTAGCTTGTTGTATCCTACACAACTTCATCCGTGGAGTTGATAGGGATGACCCTTTTGCTTAATGAGGTTGATAATGAGTTGAATGAAAGGGAAGAGCAGAATGTGTCATCCTCTCAAGTTCGTGAAGATGATAATAGGGTTGGTAGTACTATTAGGGATGCCATAGCAGATGAAATGTGGTGAGATTATCAAAATTCATACTTATTATAATTAATATTTTGTTTTGACTCTATTATTTGAATATGACATCTTCTTGGTTTTTTGAATAATTGAACTTCACTTCTTACACTTTTCTTTATCAAATAGGTTTATCATGGACAAGGGTAAGGGTGCTGCAACTGAGTCCTCCGGTGGTATGAGAGAGTTTTGCAAATGGACTGAGGACATGGATGCAAGGCTATTGCATTCAATGATTGAGGAAAATCGTTTGGGTAAGAGAGTTTATGGCAGCTGGACCACGCAAGTGTATAATAATATGGTTCAATACCTTCATAACTTAGGTTATGTTCATGTTAGGAAAACTAACGTAAAAAATCGTCAAAAGGTATTGAAAGACAGATGGCGTGAGGTTCATGACCTCTTTGGATGATTGAGTGGTTTTGCTTGGAACGCCATCACTATGAGGTTTAAGGCTGAAGACGAAGTCTGGGCTGACCTCATTCAGGTATTTCTAAATACTCAGGTTTGGTGGATTATTAAAATACATAAGTACAACCCCTAACTATTTCATGTATGTTGTTTCAGTCGAGGCCAGTTGCAGCAAAGTGGAGAGTTACATGCATAAGACATTATGATTTGATGATGGAGTTATGGGCTGTTGATAGAGCTACTGGGAGTGGTGTTCGCACCGCTCGTCAAAGACATCGTCAGCGGGTTGCCCCTTGTGTCAGTGTTGATTTAAACGAGAACATAGATTACATTCCTGAACAGCCTAACTGGACGGGTTACAGAGACCCAACTCCGCCATTGCCTCCTCCATCGGTAGATGAATATAGTCTAGGGAACACTCAGTCCGTGCCTTCCGTTCCATCTGGTGGAACGTCATCCTCTAGAGGCTCAAAGAGAAAGGCACCTATGGTCGATGCAATTGAATCCCATTTGGAAAGGATGTCAACCAATCTGGAGGGTTTCACAACTGTTGTTAACTCTTCAAATGTGCATTTTAGGGTCATTTATAATGCAGCCGTAGAACAAGTTGCGACGATGAAAGAAAGGAATGAAATATTACGTTCCCAAACTGAGGTTCTTCGTCGGACACAGAACTACACATATACTGAATCTGACATTTATGAAATGTTGTGTGGGATGCACATACCTGATGAGTCTTTGTTGGAGCAATGCTATGACTTCTTATGTGGAAACCAGTCATGTGTGAAGAGGCTGATGGGGCTTCCACCCCATAAGCGGTGGAATAAATTGTGTAAGATGATATCGGGAGGAGACTGTTAGGATGTATTATGTCACTACTTGTATTAGTATTATGTTATTGACTTCTGATTTGTATGATGACTTCTACCTCTGTATTTGTATGATGACTTCTGATTAGTATTATGTTATTGACTTCTGATGACTTCTACCTCTGTATTTGTATGATGACTTCTGATTTTCCTCCATCCTAAATTTTAATGGAATGTAGAGAGTTATGCTCTAATTATTTGTCATTGGTTGTTATTGTTTATAATATTGAATAATTTGTGTACATTTATTGTTTTGATGAAGAAATTCTCAAATGGCGTCATCATCAAGTAAAAGGTCTCGGAAAAGTTGTAAGGGAAAACAAACCCTAACTGAGTCAGAAGATGCAGCACATGTTAGACCATCTCTTGCCGGTTCAGGGTTATATTTCCAACATCATCTTATATTTCAAGGGGTGGTCGAATTTCTGACACTGCAGGCACCGTTCTATCCGGATTTAATCAAAGTTTTTTATTCAAATCTCAAGATTTCTCGGAATGGATATTTGATTATTGAAGTCCACAAGAGAAGAATCAAATTGAAACCTGTCGATTGGTTGAATATTGTTAATATGACGTACGAGGGTCAAAAGCTGTGTTAACGGTGTTTGGCAACATGATGTTGGCGATGATGAAGAAGAACAACAACCACATCATGATGACAACCCTGTGCAACCTCCTCCAGATCTTTCAAATCCTAATATGATGACTCAAATATGGNAGGGGGTACAAGACTTGCAACACAGAATGCAGGGTATGGAACAAATGNAGGGGCGGGTTCAGCGTATTGAAGATAACTTGGCAAACCTTTCTCTAGACATGAACCGACAGTTTGCTCAGCTAAATCAAAATGTTAACTTAATTCTTCACCATTTAGATGATTAAGTTCCTCACTTTGACTTCACTGTATTGCATGATGATGTATGACAAATATATTTGTATGTTATTATGTTTGGACTTTTTATTTCATGTAATGGATAATTATAACTTCGGTTCATTATCGACGGTCTACAAAATTAATAAATCTCAATTCCATAACAAATCAATTTATACTACTTAAAAAAAATTATATCACAAACAAGTATTAAATTAAAAAAGAAATGATTTCACTAAAGTATAATTTAATTAAACTATTACAATTATCTTTAATAATTATTTTTAATAATTATTCCAAATTTTTAACTCTTAATAAACATTTTTTACAATTAAATATAACATTAACAAATATAATTTTATATTACTTTAATACTTAGGGGCATTTTGGTACGAGTCTAATTACTCCCAAACAAATCAACTCATGCACATTTAGGCAACACTCAATAGATACATATATACTGTTGAAAGGCTTTTGCTCGCACAAAAGTCAACAAACCTAATCCTCACTAATGTAATATAGGGCTGACTAGGGATCAATCCAAGGACTTGGCAAAATCAAGTTTAGAAATTATAGAATTAAAACTAATTACTATTTACTAAAAACTAAAACTAATGGGGAAAATAAAATATAAAAATAAAATCTAAAAAAATGAAACTGAAAGAATTAAAATCTAAGTAAAACTAATGGAAAAGTAGAAAGAAAACAATGCATGATATGTATCCTATATTGCGGTAACTAATGCAATCTGTATTAACAAGACTAAGCTAATGCAATTAAAAGAATCTTAAAAAAAGAAACTAAAACAGAATTCACAATCTAAAATTCAAGTAATATGAAGGAAATCCTAATTTGGTAATTAACTAAGTGAATGAATGATAAGGACTCTCATGGGAATGAATGCTAAGAAAGAAATTAAAATAGTAACTATAAAAGAAAATTTGAAAATCTAATAACACCCAAAATCAGAATTGAAATGCCCAAATCAAACTAATCAAACAGTAGTGGAACAGACTTCCTAAAATACAATTCTTAATCAACCAATATCAAAGTAAATGCTGAAATCGCAGATGAAGAAGACAAAATTGAAAAGCAATAGCAGAATTCATGTAATACACTAGAATCTGAAAATAGAGATGTTAGGAATTGAATAAAGCAAGACAAAATATAAACGGAAACTGAAATGATCAATTATTATTTCGAACTGGAATCAAAAGTACAAATACCAGAAATCTCAAAGAACTCAACGTCTGTGACCCATTGATCATCCCCAAGAATTCCAATGAAGCAAAGAACGTATCTACCTCTAAGAGAACAGTAAAACCTAAACTACAAACAGAGAATTTGGAAACCCAAAACCCAGAGCAAAGTCGAGAGCTAGAGCGAGAGCGGTGTCTGTCACCCACCACTTGTACATTGTTCATTACAAAAACTTCCTTTTATAGGAAAAGATCGAAAACAGAAAAGATGAAAAGAGGGGGAAAGGGGGAAGAATCTGAAACAAACTTGGAATATTTTGGGGCATTATTCAAAAAACTCGGATCAAGAATGCTCCAACCGTCAACTGCTTCCATTCTGACCGATCAATCTCTTGGGCTAGCTTCCGTTGGAACGAGACACCTTTATTTAGCTTCCTTTCTTGATCCATAGTGCTCACGTCTGGTTCTGCTTTGCTTCCTCTCACTGTGCTTGATGAACCCTAGCTCGAGTGAGAGAGTTGGGAGCAAGCCCCAAATTGATTTTAGTCTCTCTGCACAAAATGAACGTGAGAAAGAAAACCCCTTAGCTTTGCCTCTTTCCAGCAGCATGAAACACTGCATTACATTAATCACAAAAAGCTTCAGCTCAACTTCAGCATTTTAGGCTTGTATGCCCCTACTGTCAGCCCATTGAAAGCGTCAGAATTCTTTTCCTAATCAACACAACACCTTCAGCATAGCCATTCCAAAACAACAACGGCCCAATCTTTCAGTGG
>NC_028361.1:14051101-14079178 GCF_000741045.1 Vigna radiata var. radiata | reverse complement strand
CAGCCCATTGAAAGCGTCAGAATTCTTTTCCTAATCAACACAACACCTTCAGCATAGCCATTCCAAAACAACAACGGCCCAATCTTTCAGTGGCCCAAGATGTCCAGTGCAGCAGCGTTTTGAGTGAGTGAATCCAGCCCATTTTATTTCTTTAGCCCTTAATNTGCATACAAGAAAGAATTTAAGAGTTTAATAATAAAAAAAAATCCTATAACTCTAAAAACAAATTTGATTAGTATTATGTTATTGACTTCTGATGACTTCTACCGCCACACTCAAAGCAAATTCCAGTAGAGGACTCGAGTTATCAATTCGATCAACCCATAGAAGGGAAACGATAAAAAGGAATCAAATTTTAACATTAGAAAATCTAGAAACAATGAATCAAGAGAAAACCCACAAAATACCTGAAAAGGGGACAGAAAACCCTAGAGCTTTAAGGGAAGGGGACCGAAAGGAAGGGCTTTAGGGATAGCAATTCGGTCCTTCGGCACCTAAAACCGAATGGGTAGGCAAAGGGCGGTGGGGGGTGGTGGCGCGACAGCAAGGGCAGTGGAGGATCGGTGAGAAATGAGTGAATGAGTGGTGGTGGAGGCGCAGCAAGGGAGGGGACGACAACAACGGGGGCGGCGACGGTAGAGTGTGCGACGACGACAGAGTGGGCGATGACGGCGACAATTGCAAGGACGAAGGCGGCAAAGTAGGAGAACGACGGTGCACCAATTCTCGTAGCAAATGGATGCAGTGTAGGGAAAACGGAGAAAGTTCAAGCATACAAGATGAAGAAGAGAGGTCGCGAGAGAGGAGGAAAACGCGAAAAAAGATGCAGGTTGAGGCGAGGAAGAAAATGCGTTCAACTAGCTAGAGAGAAAATGCAGGTTCAGCGAGGAAGAAAGAAGATGTTCAGTCTAGGGTAACTTACGCGAAAGTAAAAATTGTAAATGAGGTTAATAGGCCTCGATTCCCTAAAAAAGCGAAATCTCCAACCATATGCTTCGGTTCTACCAACTACCTGAGGCAATAACCCAGTCATGTTAATGCTTTAAGTGGAGAGCGTGGGTTGCAGAGGTGTTGCAAGTTTTGGCAGGTGTATAGGCATCGGGTCTGCTACCAACCGATGCAATAGGACCTTTTCAAAAACGATGTTAGCCAAAAGCCGATTTGCAGAGCTCTGTGTGGAGGTATAAGCATCGGGTCTGCAACTAACCGATGCAATATGCCCCTTCCACCTCGGGTTTTTCTAAACCGAGATACATAGGTCTATATGTTTCGGTTTTTCCTTAACCGAAGTGTATATGGCGCGTCAGTAACTGCTTATTTTACTAGTGTAATGTCATGAACTGGGGGAATTCCTTGATTATGCTAATACCGCCTAGGGATAGGGGTAGGACGATCAATTGTATTTTGCTTTAGTTCGTTATGCATTATTAACTACTAGGGGAGGCTAGGGATAGCAAGCTGGTAATAAGTAATAGGCTCTTTTCGCCAAGGGATTGGGTTAAGGATAGACCAAGAAAGTTTGCATGGCAATATGATAAATAAGCGAATTAAATAAGAAAAGTAGATATATAAGGATGGATAAGATGAAATTGTAAACCCCAACAACACCAGTCATCCATAGTTTTTCCTCAACCATTGATTCAATGCATTTGCATTAGAGCCGTCAAAATGGATCACAACCTGCGGGCCAACCCGGCCCGTCACGGGTTCGGGTCGGGTTGGGTTTGAAAAATACAACCCACTTATATGCGGGTCAGATTTCAACCCGGCTCATTTAGACCCGGCTCATGCGGGTTGAAACCGTGGTGAGCCGGGTTGGCCCACTAACCCACCTACCTAATTTTATTTTTTTAATTTATTATTTTATTTATGAAACCTTAAAATATAAAATACTCTCTTCACTCACTGTGTATACGAAAAGAGTAACCTCTGCTCTCATGGTACTTGCTCTCAATTGACGGTGCTCTTACCCTCACTTCACTGAAATTCTTCAAGGAGTAGGTAAAACACCCTTCCTTTATTCTTCTCTTTTCTCCACATTTTTGTTTTCTCACTTCTTTTTTTTTCAAAAACCCTATAATGACAAAAATAAGGGTTTGCAAATTTGTTTTTTGTTCTGGGGTATTTGAAGACATGGAATGATTTTTTTCATGTTCTGACATGCTTGTATTAGATTTTGTTCATTTTATTTAAACAATTTGAGTATACATTATTTGAACAAGCTCTTTTTGATATCTTTGAATTTGAGAAATTATGTTACATATTAAACTATTAATTTTTTGTTGATGTTATTGAGTACTGGTTCATTGTTTTTTACTAATATTTCTTTATTGATTGTCGGAATTGTTATGATATTAGGAAAATCTTTATTAGTGAATTTAGAGACAACAAGAACAAGGGTCAAGGGTTACAAAAATTGATGAAGAAGATGATTCAAGAGAGCAGAATATTTATTCAAGATTCTAATATCGTAAATGGATAAGGAACACAAAAAATGATGAATATAAGAAACTTATTTGTATGTTTTTTGTGTTTGTTTTTGGATGACATTTGGATTATATTGTACTTTTTATTATTATTTTGAATTTTCTTTAACATAATTTTTTAGGAGTAAAATTTGTTTAAATTTAAATTACAGAAAGTTTGTATTTTTTTTATTTTAAAAAAAATATATAATTAAATGGGCTAGTGAGCCAACCCGTTTACCCACCAACCCGTGGTCGGTCAGGCGGAGTTAAAGTTTATCTGACTCGCTAATAAATGAGTCGGGTTGGGTTGGCTCATTAAGTGACCAACCCGTGATGGGTCGGGTCGGGTTGAGCCGGGTTACCCGTTTTGACAGCTCTAATTTGCATGTTTACTTTTGTCTTTGCATTTAAAAACTTAAAATCAATTTCTTCTCAAGTCTTATGCAATTAGGTTACACGAAAGTTAAGGCCTAAGAGTCCTTTGGGAAACGATACTTGGACTTACCCATTTTATATTACTTGATAACGATCTAGTACACTTGTTAGGGACTTAACATGCTCCTCACTCAAAATTTCATTCAAACCAGCAACAAACATGGTTTTCAATGAATGGCTAACAAACAACTGCAAAAAAAAAAAGAAAAAACCATTTTAAAGAACCAATGTCACGGGATGAACACAAAACTAAATACCAGCAAAATGACAACCAAAGGCAAAAACCTAAAACCCAGCCCCAAAAAACGATAATGGAAATGGGAAAAAATTCATACCTTGTTCGAAGAACCAATGTTAGTGGATGAACAAAAGCAAATAACAGCAAAATGACCACCAAAGGCAAAAACCATAAACGCAGCCCCAAAAAACGATAACGGAAAATGAAAAAAATATACCTTGTTCGAAGAACCAATGTCATTGGATGAACCCATTGGACAATAACGATAACGAAATCATCAAATGGACACCCAACGAGAGAGACACCACTACGAGGCCTTCACCAAATGGAGAGAAAGAACTGGGTGAGAGAAAATGAAAACCTAAAATGGAGAGAGAGAACTTAATGAGAGAAAGTGAAAGCCTAAAGTAAGAGGAGAGAGAGAATGAGAGAGTGCTGAAAAAAAGGAGGGTAGTTTCGAAATATGCAAACTCGTCAAGTCTCAACCCTTTTCGAAATCAGTTTTTGTTTTGAAAAAAAAATTGAAATCAGCCAATACAACACTGACACGTGGCGTTCCTATATATTACCAACCCTGTCTCGACTTTGTTTCCTATATATTACCAACCTTATCTCGATCCTATATATTACCAACCTTATCTCGACTTTGTTTCCTCTTCCATTATAAACTTTTCACTTCCAACACCAACACTACAACTAATCCTTGCCTTACCCTCACAAAGTAGCTTTAGCATGGAAATAACAAAACCCATCTCTCTATACATCTTCCATTGCCCTTAAACTCCGACACTTATCCAATGCCAACGAACTTTGCACACACACCTAGCTCATGCAAAGTGATTTACGTGAACTCCACAGCCCCTAAGGTGTCCCAGAAGGAAAAACTTCTTTTAACAACTTTTTGACAACGCATACGTGGCAACTTCTGATTGTTCTGTTTTAAATATTTTTTAAACATAAATTCAAATAGACCAATAAAATGATGACACGTGTTCCGTTGTCAAAAAAGTTGTCAAAAAATGTTGTGAAAAAAGTGGTCAAAAAATGTTGTCAAAATATCATTGTCCGTCCCAGAATATACATCTTTCTTTCTCCAACTCATTCACTTACCCCCACACTCTCTCTCTCTTCCGGTCTTTTTGTTTCCTCTCCTGCACAAAACACACACTTTACTGCCTCCCTCGCTACCCTCCAACATCTTCCACCTTCTCTCTTCTTAAATACCCATGCTTTCTCCTCTCCTTTATTCTCCCACAATCCTTCATTCACCACCCAACACTTCTCTCGCTTTTATCCCAACCTAAACTTTCTTTACTGCCAAAAACCAAAACTCACTCCTGCACCCACTTATTTTTCAATTCCAAGACTTAACCACACTCCTTACGCACTACTACAACTTTCATCTCATCTATCCCACAAACTACATTCCTTCTACACTCCCTCCCTCATCTCTCGGCCAACCACACAAACTTTCTTCCTCTTTTTCCAAGCGAGACCGTGACTCTCACCACACTGATCCTATTCCCTCTGCTACCTAAACCTTTTTATCAACCCTTCCACACAACAAAACTAAGATCTCACAATCTCTCCATACATTTGCATAAACCCCATCCATGCGAGAACAACCACTACTCATTCCAGAACCAAAGAGAAAATTACAACGCCTACAACTAGATCACTTTCATCACATAATGCATAAAAATTTCCTCTTCCAAAGAGACCCACAATTACACCCATTCATCCCCAATAAAACCCTTCTATTTCTCTTCACAAGCCACCCATTCCCAGTACCCATATTGTCATTCTCTATATCATCATTCCAATTACTTTCTATACAACATCTTCTCTCTCCCTATCACGATGCAACCCACATCACTCTAGTTACACTCATGCACACTCAAGCACTACTACTTAGATCCACCACTCATCTTTCAAGCGAGAATGAAATAGTCCAACTCTAGCGTTGACTTACACCCTTTAACCCATACACGAAACCACTTCTATACCTTTTCAGGTTCTTCCACACACTATCCCAAGGCTCTTAAACCCTAACTCACTCCAGTTTAGAGATTGAAACAACCCTAATCACAACTATACAAGCCATACGAGAAGGTTTCTCAAACTTTAACAATCATTAAACATATATGAGTTATATCCTCACACACCACTTCAACCATTGAAACTGTACCATAGAGATAAAATCAAGAGCATCACCAAAACCTGTTACACGTATAACATTCAAGCTACTCCCATAACCTGGGTTTTTAGAGAGTTGTCACGCCCTTAGATTCCCAGTCACCTATGGATGCGTTCCTCACCATCAGTTGGTCTCCTAGCCCTCCGTTCTCTCATAGCGCAGTAGGTGGAAGTAGAGAAAACTAGGGTTACCTCTCCACCCTTTCACGGCTCCTCGCTCTATTATATATGTACGTATACATACTTGGTGCTTAACCTAAAGCAATTCCAAACATCCTTATCCCATTCTCATGTCTGCCCGAAATACCCTCCCACTCAAAACGTGATATATAGTGACAAGGCCCAAACCAAGTTTCCTTTCTTACCTTATCAAAGCTTCCTAAAATATCCTCTAACTAAGCGGAAATAAAACTGAATTCTAACGTTAACAAAGGTGTCCACACCATCCTTAACTTGAACCAAAATAAGCAATTTAGCCCTCTTTGAACACTTGGTCTAAGCTAAGGCTCATCCCACTCTCAACTTTAAGCAACAAAAACATATTCACTTACCATGCATTATCTTTCTCTCTTCATCGTACATGCTCTGCATGCAAAGAAAATTCCAAAATCGTATTGGCTTGTAAATCATCCTTTGGGCCCACCTCTTCATGCTTTAATACCCAAAAGAAAAAAAAAAAAAAAGAGAAGCGAATAAAATGAATGGAAAAATTTCTTTTAACAATATTTTTTTAACAACTTTGACAACGCATACGTGTCAGTTTGTGATTGGTCCGATTTAAATATTTTTTAAACGTAAATTCAAATAAACCAATAAAGTGATGACACGTGTCCCGTTGTAAAAAAAGTGTTGTCAAAATATCATTACTCAAAATGAATAGGAACCCCGAATGCAGGCAGGGATCGAACACGGCTCGTTCCAGACATCACAAACATTAAAAATCGTCTAACCAACATTGCTGCTATGAAACCTAGTGCAAGAACTCCTATATAATCCCATTTCGAAAATTAAAATTAAAATTAAATATTAATTAATTTGTTATATGTATCTCTTTAACGCTTTTATAACCCAAAACAAATACCATAATTAAGTATTTAATATGAGAGATTATAAAATAAAAATAAAAGATATTTTTTTATTTTATCCGAATCTTACATTAGTAAACAATAAAAAAAATTCAATTATTTACATGGTGATATGTAAGGTGTTAAACTCCAATTGAATCTCTTCCCGAGTCCTTTCTCCCCGTCCTTGAAAATCAAGCTTATCTTTTAAATCTTCAACTTGATTTTGCAAATCTTGAATTTCTTGGAAAACCCAATAAGCATTTTCAACTTGTTTCGGCTTAGCCATCAACCAAGCAGTTCTTAAGCCCAACTTTGTCTTCAGTATGTTTAATTGTTGTCATAGTTTTGTATTGAATGCATGAGCAACACTATTTAAACTTTTATCACAGCCTTCCGCATTTATAAGTTTCTTGATAAGTGGAATGCATCCCATAAGAAGGAATCCTACAATGATCAATGTAACGTCCCAAAAAGTATAACATAATACTATAATAGGAGGTAACATGTAATAATACTGTAGGAAAGTCATTGGAATTAAAATAATAATTTCAGAAGTCCTAAATATACTTGAAAGTTAAAAATTTACAAGAAGCATAAGTCTGTTACAAAACATATGAACAAAATCGAACAGTTCTACCACTAAGTTTAAACTGAACGATAGTCCAAAGATGAGATATACCGAATAGTCCTAAACTAAACTTCAGGGTTCTTGCCTTCCAGGGCTTGTTCCAGCGAACACTTTTCAACTTTTGCTCACATCCAAAGGATGATCATTGCAAGAGAAAGGATGACCGAACGGGCAACAGAAGACAAGACAAAAATGCAAGGTAAGCTAGTGTAATTTAATTAATCATAAAATTATAACATACAATCATCAAACATTCATTTCCAACAAAAAAACGAACATAATATACATACAATAACCAACTGCTTGACTCAACCATTCGGATTATATGAATATGTAGCTTGTGGTCGTTCGTGCACCCGAGTGGTGTAGTAACTAGAAACCCCTTAACTGCCACCCGAGGTTAGCCCGTTATACCTCACCTAAGGACCCCCCTTAGACTAGGGCCTTCTGCCATTCTCTATGAACCGAATGAAAGAACTTAACATAATCTATGAACAAGACCGAACAGGAGATCACCCCCTATATGTATACATGATCGAACGGTCATGTAAAGAGTAATAACTCAAGAATGACCGAATGTCCCTGAAGCCGAACATCAGAACAATCCAATTCTAAAGCTAAACCGAACACTTGAATATTAGATTGAACACGTATGACCTATAAAGAACACAATTGTCTTAGACAGATCCCTAATGACTTATCCTGAATAATAAGAGTTTAGACAAAACACTATTGTCTTGGCCGGATACTATTACCTTACGTCGAACACTAATGAGTTGAACAGGACATTATTAACTCAACCCGAATACCGATAATACAACAGAACGGTTTATAATTAAATATTTATTCATATTAGTCGAACATACTGATAACGGTCTAAAAACTGTTATTTTCATACTTAAAATTAATATTAAAACACACCCTTTATGGCTTAGAATGAGCTTTAAATCAAGTAAAACACTTAGTTGTGTCCTGTGAGAGTCAAAAGTTTGTTTTAGAGATATTATGCTTGTTTTACATTGTTTTGCAGGGTTTTAAGGTGAATTGAAGATGGAAGTGAAGTAAGGTGGACTTAGACCCATGAAAGAAGGAGAAATATGATGAAAGGAAGGGTCAAGTGAGCCGCTGAGCGTCAGAATGGACCACTAAGCGCTTAGAGCGATTAAAGGGAAACCGCTCATCGGCAAAACTAACCGTTGAGCAGTCAAAGCGACAAGAGGGAAACCGCTGAGTGGTAAAATTAGGCGCCTGGGCGGTTGATAACGGTCTAAAAACCGTTATTTTAATACTTAAATTTGATAGTAAAACACACCCTTTTATGGCTTCGAATGAGCTTTAAATAAAGTAAAACACTTAGTTGTGTCTTGTTAGAGTCAAAAGTTGGTTTTAGAGATATTATGCTTGTTTTACATTGTTTTACGCGATTGTAAGGTGAATTGAAGATGGAAGTGAAGTAAGGTGGACTTAGACCCATGAAAGAAGGAGAAAAATAATGAAAAGAAGGGTCAAGTAAGCCGCTGAGCGCCAGAATGGTCCGTTGAGCGCTCAGAGCGATTAGAGGGAAACCGCTGAACGGCAAAACTGACCGCTAAGCGGTCAAAGCGGCAAGAGGCAAACTGCTGAGCGATGAACTTAGGCGCCTGGGCAGTTGTTTGTTTTTTATTAGCTAGATTTTGTAATCTTTCTGTTATCTTTTTGGGCTTATATATAGCCCCAGTGCGAATTAGAAGGGGATTCTTTTGGCAGAGAGAACGTCCAGAGCCATTTCACACACCTTGGAGGAGATTTCTTGGATGCTTAGGCTCCTTTTTATCATATCTAGGGTTTGTTTTTCCATTCTTTCATTATTTTCATCTAGTTTCACCATGACAATGGTGAACTAAACCCTTTGTTGTTGGGGAACAATGTAATCTTTTGAAACTCTCATATATCTAAATTCTTATTTATTTCATATGTTTGTCATATACTTGTTTATCAACTATTGGGTTCTCATCTTTGCTAAATGCTTTTATTTGTTTAAATCATTCAGTAAATGTTGTTTGTCTTCATCGATATGGGGACGTACGGTAATGTCATGAACTGGTGGGAAATTCCTTGATTATGCTAATACCGCCTAGGGATAGGGGTAGGACGATCAATTGTATTTTGCTTATTTTTGCATTGCATTATTGGTTACTAGGGGAGGCTAGGGATAGCAAGCCAGTAATTAATAATAGACTCTTTTCACCAAGGGATTGGGTTAAGGGTAGGCTAGAAAGTTTGCATGGGAATTAGATAAATAAGTGAAGTAAATAAGAAAAATAAATATATGAGAGTGGATAAGATGAAATTGTAAACCCCAACAACACCATTCATCCATAGTTTTTCAAAGCCAATTGAATAAACTGCATTTGCATGTTTATTTCTGTTCTTTGCATACAATCATCAACTTAATTCTTTTCTCAAGTCTTACGCGATTTGTTTACATAAAAAGTAAGGCCTAAGAGTCCTTTGGGAAGAACGGTATTGGGTTTACCAATTATATTACTTGATAACGATCTGGTACACTTGCCAGGGGCTTAACAGCGGTTGTCTGTTTTTATTAGCTAGATTCTGTAATCTTTCTGTTATCTTTTTGGGCTTATATATAGCCCCAGTGCGAATCAAAACATATTCTTTTGGCAGAGAGAAACATCCAGAGCTATTCCACACAGCTTGGAGGAGGTTCCTTTGATGCTTAGGCTCCAATCTACCAAGTTTAGGGTTATTTCTTCCATTCTTTCATTATATTTCATCTAGATTCACCATGATAATGGTGAACTAAACCTAGGTTTTTGGGGAACAATGTAATCTTTTGAAACTCTCATATATCCAAATTCTTATTTATTTTATATGCTTGCATATGCTTGATTTATCAATTGTTGGGTTCTTCACCTTTGCTTAATGCTTTTATCGTTTAACTCATTCGGTAAATGTTGTTTGTCTTTATTGATACGGGGACGTACAATAATGTCATGAACTGGTGTTGAATTCCTTGATTATGTTACTACCGCGTAGGGATAGGGGTAGGGCGATCAATTGTATTTTGCTTCCGCTTATCAAGCATTATTAATTACTAGGGGAGGCTAGGGATAGCAAGCCGATAATTAGTAATAGGCTCTTTTCACCAAGGGATTGGGCTAAGGGTAGACTAAGAAAGTTTCATGACAATATGATAAATAAGCTAATTAAATAAGAAGAGTAGACATATAAGGGTGGATAAGATGAAATTGTAAACCCCAACAACTCCATTCATCCATAGTTTCTTAAAGCCAATTGAATCATTGCATTTGCATGTTTACTTTTGTTCTTTGCATACAATCCTCAATTTAATTCTTTTCTCAAGTCTTACGCTATTTATTTACATGAAAAATAAGGCCTAAGAGTCCTTTCGGAAAATGATACTTGGACTTACCCATTTATATTACTTGATAACGATCTAGTACACTTGCTAGGGACTTAACAAGTTTTTGGCGCCGTTGCCGGGGACTCGTGGTTTAACTTATCTAGTAATGTAAACTGATTTAGTTTGACTTGATTGTATATATCTTTTTATCTTTTTATCTTTTTATCTTTTTATTTTATTTTTTTTAAAAAAAAAAGTGCTGCTAGGGTTTGTGTTTCTTGTGCATGCAACAGGAGCTCAGACATACTAGGAGCAAGAAAAATACACAATCTCTTCTTGAAGGCTTAAGCGAGGCAAGGGGGAGAAGGAGAGTCAGACGTCCATCTAGGGATTTGTTTCCTTCCCCTGAAAGACTACTATCATCTTCACTAGTTAGAAGAACAGAGGAGATGGCTGAACGAAGTCCTCCAAGACGCATTCTTGCAGACCAATCAAATGCGGTTGGCCCTTTCCATTTTAACAGCATAGACATGCCTACGGATCAAATGACCAACATGGTGATGAATCCAGCACTTATACACCTGGTGCAAAGCAACCAGTTTCATGGCCTATCAAATGAGAACCCCTATGACCATTTGATAGCGTTTAGTGAAATCTGCAATACAGTGAAGATGACAGGTGTATCGGATGATAGAGTGAGGCTTAGCTTGTTCCCGTTCTCATTGGGAGGAAATGCTAAGACATGGCTTAATTCCTTCCCTGAGGGACGTTTACTACATGGGAGATTGTGAAAGTTCGTCAACAAATATTATCCACAGTCTAAAGTTACTCAGGGAAAATTGGAGATCTCATCATTCAAGCAAGGCATGGAAGAAACTTTAAGTCAAGAATGGGAGTGATTCAAAAGCCTACTTAGGAAAACACTAGTTCACGGGTTTGATAAGACAACCATTGTTCTTGCTTACCAAGGTGGACTGAATATGCAGTCTAAGATGATGTTGGACGCCTCAGCTAGAGGTGATATCAAACAGAAGACTGAGGATGAAGTGATGGGTGTCGCGGCCCATACAAATTTAATTGCATATTAGAAATGCAGTATAGCTAGGAATGACTCTTAGGTCGTCTCTCAAGGACCAAACTATGGTTCGAGTCTTAGGTCACACACGAAGTGGGGGGGTTTGTGAAAGGTTTGTGAATGCAGATGAATTAAACTAAAACATAGATGCAAACAAAAATGTGAAAACAGAAATGCAAAACAGAATCAAATACAGAATAAAAACGGTTGGTCATTAACTCAATTACTATACTTCCCATCCTAGATAAATGACAAGTACAGACTACTCTAATCCAAATCCGACACAAATCAACCAACTAAGCAAAGGCTAATTTGGTCTTCAAAATTGCAGACTAAGCGAATGCAATGCACAAATTTAATAAGTCATACACCATACAGTCTAATCAATTAAGCAAAGATTAAACACCGACTAGGCAACTAAGCGTATACCTAATCGCAACCACACAACAGATTAAATATTGAGCATAATAAAAGCAGCAGCATGGCAATTAAAGTGCAAGAGTCTCATGAATAAACTACTCTAACCTCTAATCCAACACAGTTAACCGACTAAGCGAAGGCTAACCATGCTATCATAATCACGAACTAAGCGAACACAATACACCTATTCCATCCAATGTGTTCTATACAGATTGATCAACTAAGCAAAGATGCAATCACCAACTAGGCAACTAATCGTTTACCTGTTGCAAGAACACAGTCAGATTTCATAGAGTGTCAGGCAGAGCAGAATAAACATAAAGACAGTCCGATAAATCTCAAGGAAGCAAGTAATATCACTAACTACCAACCAAACTAAGTTAAGCTAACTTGACAATTAAATTAACAAAGTCGGACAGAATAGGCAACATCAAAGTAAACGAAAACAATAAACAGAACAGTCCTAAAACAAGATGTGCAATCGACATTGGGAGCAATTGAAATACAACGAAACATGAAATGAAATTGCTAAATTAGAATTTAAATGCATTGGATAAATCTGAAAACTCATCTAACAATATTGAATAGCAAAACGTCACCCTTTTAAGCCAAATGTGCTGAAATAAAGTGATATGCCAAAGTGCTTGAGAATTGGAAAAGCATGGATAAATAAGCAAATAACAAGTGCAATTATCTTGGAAGCTAACAGCTGGAATAAAATAAACAACGTTGCTAATAAATAAGTTGCAAGTGGATCATAAAATAGCTAAAAAGCAATAAAGGGAATGCATGCACCGCTTCTAGCAAAATCAAAATAACATGCTTTTCAAATAGAAATTAAGTGAATGCCTCCAAGATGTGATTGAATTTGTGTGTGCACCTCAGACCGTGACTCCTCCATCAATTCTCTAAAGCTAAATTGAATTCCACTTAAGTAAACACGTGCAGCCAACTACTTCCTCTCCTTCAATTAGCGCTTAACCTTTCTTCAAGAGAAGAAAAAAAAATTCCATCTTCAAGTCATGCACCAATTGCTTTCTAAATCATCTATGTGCTTAAACAAGTAAGTGGGTCGTGAATCATTAAACTAAGGCAGCTGCTTGTGTTGCAGTACACTCCATCACCGTTCCAGCACCCTTGCACTCTCGGGAGAAAATAAAAAGAAATTTAAAGTGACCGCTGCTCCTAAAACAAAATCTGTCCTATTAAAAAGTGTGTGTAGGCCAGCAGACCTTTAGCACCATTCCAGCCAATAAATCAAATGGTGGTTCCATTCAAAGAAAAGAAATGAGTGCTGAAGATATAGAAGTCTACTGCAGCAAGGAAACCAATACGTGCAGCAAGCCAAAACTCAAATCACCATGAGTGAAAGAACCAACATGAATGCAGCGTCCCTTTCCAGCAAAGAGTAAAAAAAAAATACGAATCAAGCATCTTAGGCCGTGACACCACTTGGTCCCATTTTTCATTCAACCACAATCCAAGATTATCAACATGGTTCAAAGAAAAGCTATCCAAAAAAAACGTTCCAAGTCTTGCCAAAAAAAATGTTTTGGCCGAGAGTGCCTCCAAAGAATAATGTGACGGCTGCCCCCCTAGCAAGAGACGTGTGTCCTCCTAAATGAGGTGGGGTCCACCTTCTTTGCAAAACCCTAGGTGCCATGTCATGTTTCCTATTTGGGCTCAAACTATTTTGCCAAAAATTGGCCCAATATTTACAAGTTTAATTAAAAAAATATCTAAACTACTAAGTTTCAAAGTAATTAAATTTGAAATGTCTATGTGAAGAGTTTTGAATTTATTTTTGTCTCCTTCCCAGTGCTCCAAATTGTATCTCCAAAATTTTCCTGAAAATAATAATGCAATTAATTAGCTCAGAATATTCAAATTAATTAAAATTAGAATTTCCGATCAAATTAAGCACTATTAGCGAAAACGGGAAAATACCGAACATTAAAGCACAATTCCCTGATTAATTCTAGCACAATAAACTAATTGAATTCGAGAAAATATTGACTCATCATGAAGCCTATGACTTGATAGAGAGTATGGCAGCTAATGGACAAGAAGCATACAGTGAAAGGGGCGCACCAATACAAAAGAGAGGAGTCTTGCACTTACCTGCAGATGACGCAATGCTAGCTCAAAATCATCTTTTGACCCGAAAGCTAGATACATTGACAAAGATCCTCTAACAACTTCCAAAGGAGATTCGCAATGTTTCCCAAACACAACAATTATGCGATTTTTGTGGTGGAGACCATATCAATGGTCAATGTGCTATACCAGCAGGAAGCTAATTACATGGGGAATCAATTCCAGTACAGGCAAGGGAATTTCAAACAAGGCAATTCTAGCCAAGGTTGGAAGAATCATCCAAGTATTGGTCAACAACAAAACAATCCATCAGGGCAAACAGGAGGATTCAGGCAGCAGCAACCTTCAACTATGTGGCAGCAGGTTACACATCTGACAGAGTTTGTCAAAGATATGAATGATAGATTTGATAAATTCTTGAAAGTCTATGAGTCAAATCGTGCAAGTGACCAAGCTAAATTTAGATCACTAGAGATGCAAATTGGAGAGCTGTCAAAAAGAGTAGAAACCACTGAAAAGAACCAGTTTAGGGCTAACACTGATGTTAATCCTAAAGAAGAATGCAAAGTTGTGATGACAAGGAGTAAAAGAAAGGCTGAGAGGGAAGTTGTACAGATTGGAAGCAATGACGAAGAGGAGGAAAGAGAGGTCATTGAGATAAGCAGCAGCAGCAGTGAAGGGGAGGAAGAAGAGGAAGCAAGAGTTAGTCATAATGAGCAGAAAAGAGAAGTTTATAACCAAATGACTATAGTGCCTTCAGTTATTAAACAGATTCCTGCAAGGATGAAATTCTATCTTGGAGATATGATAGATTCAGATGAAGATGATGATGAACAGGAATTCGATATTCAACCTCGATAGAAGAATTATCCGCTTAAAGTAAAAGATCCAGGTTGTTCGAATCTTGCATGTATTGTGAATGGTTTTGATGTAGGAGAAGCAATGATAGACTCTGGATCAAGCATTAATATGATGCTCATGCGTTTCTTGTGAAAAATTGGAGGGCTAAGATTAAAACCGTCCAATCTCACTTTGAAGGTGGCGGATGGTTCCATTAAAAAACCACTTGGTATGGTGGAAAATGTGGTTGTGTGTGTGGAGCAATTAGAATTTTTAGTGGACTTTATAGTCATGGGCATGGAAGATGAGGAAAGGATTCCAGTGATTCTTGGAAGACCTTTCATGGCTACTTCGAAGATGTTGATTAGTGTCCATGATAAGAGAATCATGATGAGAGATAAAGAAAATGTACTCTTGCATATTGGCTCTAAAGGAAGTAATGTTAGAGTGAAGAAAAGAGGCAAGCATAGAAAGTCCATAAGAGAAGTTGCGTCAAATGAAAGCACAACAAGTACTGATTCTAACAGTTGTAATGTTTTACAGGTACCTGAAGAGGAGGAGGTTGATAAAGGAGAAAAAATCCACTCTAAAGATACACCACTTCCAAGAGGATCATAGGTAAGATTTAAAAAGTGAAAGTGGATTGTTAACAAGATCAAAGAAAATGGCAAGGTGGAGATCAGAAGACCATATGCTAAAGCCATTAGAAGAGTGGATAGAAGGCAATTGATAAGTTGGGTTGATGAAGATCCCAACCGGGATGGAACAACTTGATTATATTTAATCCCACCTTGTATAAAATAGTTGTAGTTTTAGGTTTATTTGATTTTGGACATGTAATTTATTGGATTTTTGAACACTTCTTGGGTAGCATCTAATGAGGGATGTTAAAACTCTTATGTATCCACTGAAGGATACAAGGTAAGTACACCTACTGAAGGGTGTTGGAAGGATAAGCACTTACTGATGAGTGCTAAGTAGGTTTGGGTCAGGCTCGTGACGTTAAACAAGCGCTACCTGGGAGGCAACCCAGTTGATTGTGTTGTTTTAAATCCTGTGTAAGTGCATTGCATGTTTAATTGTTGCATCTAAGAGGGGAAAGGCAAATAATTGAAAAATTGAAGGTTGAGACTGAGTGTTATAAGGTAAGATTACTCAAAAGAAAGCAAAGAAGAAGAAGTGAAATTTAGCGTAGACCGTTGAGCGATCCATTTTACCGTTGAGCGGTCCATTTTACCGTTGAGCGGTTGCGGCGCAGTGGGCCTCGGCTTTTCTTAAAAGTTGAGCGGTTTTTGATGTTCTTCACTTTGAAACACTTCTTTGCATTTTGCCTGAGCGGTCTCCCTAAGCCCTAGCACTCTCTTTTCACTTTCAAGAGCTTTTTAGAGAGACTTCCTCACTTTCTCATCACTCACTCACCAAAAATTCAATTTTCTACCATTGATTTGTCAAAGCTTGGGGTTTTGGTTGAGGGTTTTGCATTGGAGAGGACATTCATCATCAATTGAACAATTTTTCTGCAGACATTCAAAGTCTCCACTCAAGTAAGTATGCAAATTCATGTTTAGGGTTTCTATTTTGGGATTTATTGATGAACATACTTAAGAACATGATAAATTGGGGCTTTTGATTTCTATGCATGGATTGATGAAATATGAACTATTTGAACCGATTAAATTTAATGATTTTTGCCTGGATTGATTGAAAGTAGCAAAAGAGTGGAGATTAAGACCATTTAGCAAGGGTTTTTGGAAAACCCTAGCCGCCACCGCTGAGCGGTCTGTTTTGGCGCGGCTAGAGGCAAACCGCTTGGGCGGTCTTCATGGACGCTGAGTAGTCTGCAGCAGATTTGCCTAAATGTTGTAATTTTTGGATGTTTGCATGTTGAGGGGCCCTGTTTTTCCTCAAAAACTGGATTATGTGATCTGAGTTATAAAATTGATGATGTACTAACCTGTAATGATGTTTCTGTGAATGTTATTTGTATGATTTAATGCAGGAATGTCTACCTCAAGAAGAGTGAAAACAATGGGCAACAAAAGGAAGGAGCCAGAGAGACCTAGGAGATTATATTCTTCCAGGTTCCTTTCAAGGAAGCATGAAGAGCATTATGCTACAGTCCAGGAGAGGCGTTTGATGATGGAGAGGAAGGCCATGTACATCCCTGACTTAGCTCTAGAGTTTGGTCTGGAGACTGAGAGGCGAGGCTGGGAGAGATTGAGTTGGTGAAGGAGTTCTATGCCAACGCCTTGCCCAGGGGAGGAGTATCAGCAGGGAGATATATGAGCTATGTGAGGGGGCATTTGATCAGCTATGACCCTGACACTATTAACGCCTTCTTAGGGACTGAGTGGCCAGGAGAACAGGGCAGTTATGCTGCTATATGATAACGGTTGAAAAACAGTTATTTTCATATATCATTTTAGACCAAATTACACACTTTAAGACTTAGAATGAGCTTGGAATCAAGTAAAACCCAATAAATGAGTCAGTTGAGAGTCAAAAGCTGTTTTTAGTGATATTATGCTTGTTTTGCATTATTTTGAAGCGATTTTGATGAAAGTGAAGATTGGGATTGAAGATGAAGGTCTTAGATTCAAGATAGAGGAAGAAAACTGAAGAAAAGAAGAGTCTAGGAACCGCCCAGCGGCAAAATTCACCGTTGGGCGGTCCAATGCAAGGAGAAGGCATCTGGTGTAGATGCGGGGCGGATTTGCGATTAGGGGCAAACCGCCGGGCGGTGGACCCTTGGCACCGGGCGGTGGCGCGATTATGGGCAAACCGCCGGGCGGCATAAGTGTGACGTCGAGCGGTTCTCCGCTGGGCTTGGGCCTGTTTTCTGTGACGCTCCTCAGCTATAAATAGCCCTGTTACAATTTCATTCTCATTCTTTTGACAGAAGAGGGCGGCCATACCTAATTTTCACTCCTTGGAGAACATCTCTTGGATGCCTAGGCTGCTTTTCATCCTATCTAGGGTTTGCTCTTCCATTCTTCCATTATTTTCATCTAGGTTCACCATGACAATGGTGAACTAAACCCTTTTGTTGTTGGGGGAAACAATGTAATCTTTTGAAACTCTCTTTTATTGAAACTCTTGTTTATTTATATGATTGTCATATGATTTGATTATCAATTGTTGGGTTCTCATCTGCGCTTAAAGCTTTTATCGTTTAACTCATTCGATAACTATTGTTTGTCTCTACTGATACGGTAACGTACAGTACTGTCATGAATTGGTGAGAAATTCCTTGATTAATGAAATACCACCTAGGGATAGGGAGATAGGACGATCAGTTGTTTTTGCTAGGGGAGGCTAGGGATAGCAAGCCGGTAATTAGTAATAGGCTCTTTTCGCCGAGGGATCGGGTTAAGGGTAGGCCAAGAAAGTTTGCATAACAATTAGATAATCAAGCACATTAAACAAGAGGAGTAGATAAGAGGGAGTGGATAAGATGAAATTGTCAACCCCCATCAACTCCATTCATCCATAGTCTTTTTCGTCAATTGAATCAAACACATTGCATGTTTATTTTTTGTCCTTGCATTCCAAACAATTAATTTTTCTTTACAAGTCTTACGATTTTGATTCACACGAACGATAAGGCCTTTCGAGATTATATTACTTGAACGATCTGGTACACTTGCCAGTGAGTCAACAAGTTTTTGGCGTCGTTGTCGGGGAATCGGGGTTATTTTTTTTTTAGTAGTGTGAATTGATTGACATTTGACTTGTTTGTAATTATTTGTTTTTATTCTGTTTTGTTTTGTTTTGTTTTATTTTCTGTAAAAGTGCTTTTAGGGTGTGTTTCTTGTGTATGCAGGAAACAATACACACTAGAAGCAGAAAAGACCAACAACCTCTCTTGGAAGGAGTCTCAGACAAGAGAAGGAGGAAAGTTAGATGCCCTGCAAGTGAAAACTTTCCTTCTCCTGAAGAACTTTTGCACTCTTTATTTGAGACCTCTTCACAAAACATTGAGGAGATGGCAGACCAACCTCCTCCTAAACGCACACTTGGGGACGCATCCAACATGGTGGGTCCTGTGCACTATAACAACATAGCTTTGCCTGTAGACAATGCAACCAACGTGGTTATGAACCCTGCTCTCATCCAGCTTGTCCAGAGTAATCAATTTCATAAAATGTTAAATGAAAATCCATATGATCATTTAACCACTTTTAGCGAGATTTGCAACACCGTGAAGATAAATGGAGTTTTTGATGACAGGGTTAGACTCAGTCTGTTTTCTTTCTCTCTGGGAGGAAATGCGAAATCATGGCTGCATTCATTCTTGGAAGGCACATTCAGAAATTGGGATGCGTTGGCAGCAAAATTTGTGAACAAATTCTTCCCGCCAACCAAGATTAATCAAGGGAAGTTGGAGATCTCTTCATTCAAACAAGGAATGGAGGAAACTCTTGGTCAAGCGTGGGACAGGTTTAAAGGCTTGTTAAGGAAGACCCCTGTCCACGAGTTTCATAAAACAACTTATTTACTCACATTTCTTGGAGGTTTGAATATGCACTCAAAGATGATGTTGAATGTTGCTGCTAAAGGAGACATCAGAAGGAAGACGGAGGACGAAGCTTATGATTTGATAGAACTTATGGCGGATAATGAGGAGACTTATGATACAAATAATGTTAAAGATGTTTCGATGTTGCAAACTAGCATTGGGACAAGAGAGCAAAACAATGCAATCACTCAGCAGTTGGAGGTAGTGGCAAAAACATTATCTAATTTATCACAGACAGTTAGAGAGGCTTCCATACTTCCACAGTAATCTCATTTCATGCCTATACAAAGGAGCGCGGAATCTGAAGAAATTTTTCAGATAATTATTAAAAGAAGTGTGTTTTCTGTAAGCTCGGTGGAAAAAAGTAAGGTGGCAGAAGCATGCGAGATTGTTACCAGAAGTGGGAGAATAGTAAAAGAGAAAGAGGTCAAGAAAAGTGAAAAAGAAAAAGAGAGTGTTGAAGAAAGGAGTGAGCAAAGGGCGGAGTATAAGTTAGAAAAAAGTATGATGAGTAAAGATCAGGAAGACGAGGCTGTGAAAGTTAACGAAAAAAAGTACGAAAAACCACTGCCGTACCCAAAATTATATTCTAGAAAGGAAAGAGAGAAGCAGTTTGAGCGCTTTATGGAGCTTTTCAAGAAATTGGAAATAACCATACCATTCTCCGAGGCACTCCAGCAAATCTTGTCTTATGGAAAGTTTTTGAAAGAACTCATCATAAAGAAAAGGAAGTACCTTGAGAAGGAAACAATTGAGGTGCAAGAGAATTGCAGTGCAGTTTTACAAAGGACACTACCTCCTAAATTACAAGATCCAGGGAGCTTCACCATTCCTTGTACTATTGGGGAATTAGATGTGGGGAAAGCTCTGATTGATCTTGGAGCCAGTATAAATTTGATGCCTCTCTCTATGTTCAAAAAGCTTAGCGGAGTGGAAATCAGACCAACAAGAATGGTTCTTCAATTAGCCGATAGATCTCTCAAATATCCTTATGGAATTGCTGAAGATGTGATCGTCAAGGTAGACAAATTCCTATTTCCAGTGGATTTTGTTATAATGGAGATGGAAGAAAACGGAAATGCACCTTTGATTCTTGGAAGGCCTTTCATGAAGACAACCAGGATTGTGATTGATGTTGAAAAGGGAAAACTTAAAGTTCAGGTACAAGATGAAGAAGTGGATTTTGATGTATTTCAGGCAATGTCACATCCTAAAGACGACAAATCATGCTTTCAGATCGATGCCGTAGACGAACTTTGTATGACACAAGAGAATAGAGTTCGTAATGCATCCATTTTGGAAAGGACTTTTATCAATGAATGTGAGGATTTGAATGAAAAGGAGGATAAAATGAAGCAGGAATGTGTTCAAGAGTTAGAGGCAACAAAATAAATTCCAGCAGAACAAGCTCTTTTTGAAAAGATTGAGCTTAAAGAAAAAATTCCAAAAAGGTAAGGTTGAACTGAAAGAGTTACCACCGCAATTGAAGTATGTGTTTTTGGAAGATAATGGAGGAAAGCCAGTTATTATCAGTACTTCATTATCTCCAGAAGAAGAAGGAAAGTTGGTGGGAGTCTTAAAAGTAAACAAAGATGCCATAGGATGGTCAATTGCAGATCTCAAAGGTATAACTCCTACATATTGTATGCATAGAATTCTTATGGAAGATGATTATACGCATGTAGCTCAAAAATGAAATTGTTAGATCATCAAAAATCTTTGAACAAATCGCGTTCAGCCTATTTATAGATTTCTGTTAATCATACATATTCTCAGCCGAATATGATACTAATACAGTCGACTGAATTATGACAGTTATAACAGAACAGTCACCCAGGTAGCATACAGTCAACGAAAAACAAAACACATTTAATACAGTTGACTAAGTCATCAATGCTCAACTAACTTTTAAAAATATAGCCGTTAGAGTGCAAGAGCATAACAGAATTTCAAATAAGACAACAGATATAGTCGAATGTGTGGCGCACATAGTCGACTATTGATAAGCTGTCATTGGAACTATCAAATTAATACTACTTTTCAAGTCAACTTCACTATTGCCAAGTAGTATTCAAGAAAATAGATAGGGCTAAAGTAATCCTGAGTCGTCTCCCAACGAACACGGAATTGCTTTCGAATATCTGACTCTTATGAATGTTATGCAATGCTTATGAATAAATTGAGAATGTTTAAATAATGTTGTAGAACAAAGAAGAAACTTAAAAACAATTATGAAGAAACAGGCTAATTCCACTGCTTTTCAAAAATAGATTCACCATCGGTTTTTCACAGATCCTTGTTCAATTGATTATTTTTTAAGTTTCAAATTAATTAAAGTACATTCTTAATTAATTTGAGGGTAGTCATGCAGTTGATCAAAGTACATTCTCAATTAAATGTAAGACCTTTCTAGGTTATTCACAATAAATTCAACCAAAGTACATTCTCAATCAAATTTATTGTGTTTAATCATGTCTATTCTTAAATCTCCTAACGAAATTAAAAGCTAATCAATCGAAGTAAATTCTCAATTGATTATAGTTGAAATTATTACTGCCAACCAAAGTACATTCTCAATTGATAGTAAAAACTATTTAATCATATGAAAGTTCCTAAATTCAATCAAAGTAGATTCTCAATTAAGCCTAGAAACCCTAAAACTTGTATAATTAATATGCATGTAGATTCAAACACATTATGATGCAAAAATCTTTGTTGTTAATATGATAGAGAGATGAAAGACATATAGATAGAACAACTTAAATCAATAATCAAAATAAACAATTGCATTAATTCACTTAACCTCAAAATCCATAATGAAATTACAACAGAATAGCCCTAGATGCTTAGCTCTCCATGAATGAAGTTGAATACATGATGAAATAAAAGAGAGAGAGGAGTGGTGTGGTGAATGAATGAAGTCCCCCTGGGTCTCTTTATATAGGACTTGATTGGGCTTGGACTTTGAATATTCAGTTGAGAGAATCTTTTATCTTATATCTTCCAAATAACTAAAAGAATTAGATAATTATAACATTACTTGGAAGATATTCTCTGTTGATATTCCCAAATTAAAATAATTCAACAACTGAATTTTACCTTTTAGTTTTTCTGTCTTTACAAATTGCGCAAATGCCCTGAAATTTCCTTTAACTGCACTTCAGCCCTAAGAATTTTTCAGAATTGTAAAAGATCCCCTTAATTGACCAGACTTAAGCAGTGTTGACCAACTTTGATTCAAGATGACGCACCAATGAGATGTCGCCACGTGTCTGCCCTCTTTCCATCCAAAATTAGGGTTTGGAATTGGGGGTAATCGAATCTAGAAGGCTTCATTTTGCCTTTGCCTGCGGTGAGAGAATTGGAGAGGGATTTCGTTGCTATTCTCCTTTTCGAATTGGTTCGAGCTTGTCTAGTTCTTCTGAGTTTTCTTCTTTGCAGGTGCGTCAATGGCGGAGGATGAAGGTGTTGCTTGCGGCGCGACGCGAGGAACTTGCGTGAAAATTCAGCAGCGGTTTTGATTTCTGTTTCTGGATCTGTATTTGCCTTGTTGTTTGGGTTGTTCGACTTCGCGGGTGGTGGGGTTGCTCATGGTGGTTATGGCTGGCAGTGCTTATGCGTGAAGATGGTAACGGAGGACTCTTGGGATTCCGGTAGAGCAAGGAAGATGCTTGAAGATGATGATGGAGGTATCGCGACTTTGGCGTTCACGATTTGCACTGGTGACGGTGGTGGCTACTGGCAACGACAATGGCGAACTAGCGACGTAGATTCCGCTCCGACGAGGGTGATGGATGGTAGTTTGACGGCCTACCATAGTGGCTTGGTGTCGCGCTTCGGATTTGCAATGGTACTACGATTCCTCCTGCGTTTTGGGTTGCAGGTTTAAATTCTTGGTCGTGGGTGGTAGCGTGGAACTTTGTGGTGCAACGCCGATGGTTGTGTGGAGATGGTGGTTGTCCGTGGAAGAAGATAGCGGTGTGGCGGCGTATGGCCCGGCGGAAGCAGATCGGTGGCTAGGGTTTGGACAGTGGCAGAGTGTGCGGCAACGCAAAGGAGGATTAGGGTTTCTGGACAAGATGGTGATGACGTGGCAAGGCTCCTAATGTGGCACTCTATCATTGGGTGAATGATGAATGCAAGGATCACTGACATAGCAGCTTCTCAATGGACAGATTTGTGTGTGAAAGATTTGGACACATGGCAGAATCTGGTGTAGTCTGATTTAGGAGGGGTAGCAATAGGAAATTTAGGGGTGTAGAAGAAATGGTCTAGTGTTCGGCCTTGGTGCTCTTGGGCCTCTTTCAAAATTAGGAGTGTATATTGTAAAAATAAGGGTACATTCAGCCCCTTTTATTAAATAAACCAATTTTCTTTTCCATCATTTTGATTTTGGGCCTTGAATTGCAATTTGGACCAATAAAGCTTATAATTCTAGCTACACAAATAAACATTAGAATATTCAAGAATAATTTGTGCGCTAAAACTTACATTTTTCATCTCTTTAATTCCCAAACCCGACAATTCCAATCATCACAAAACCACTTAAAATCAACCATTTAAGCACAAATATCTCATCACAAATTTCAATTTTAAGACATAAATGTGGGCGTAAATATGCACTTATCAACTATCAACATGTAAAACATTTTGAAATTCTTTTCTTCTCAAAATATCACACAACACTGGTTCTCCAAATCTGTACAAAGATTTTATCATAGTCGAACCCACTAGTAATGTATTCGACTTCACTATTACTTTGTCGTACAAAAATAAGTTCATAAAAGTGCTTGTGGTTTTCATCTTTGAAACATGTGCAATAAAACATTTGTAATGATGCATTTGCACATAGCACATAAAGCATATAAGCATGTTCTAGATATATATCAATCAATCAACACAGCAACATGTAACACAATTTATAAACATGTTCAACAGATATCACAATCAATCAACATAAGAAAAGGTAAAGCAGTAACAACATGTACTTGTTATTAAGCAATGCGTTCTCATCACCAAAAACTAGATTAATATAGAAATTGTGTTGTCAACAATCTCAACAATTAAGTCAATGAAATTTTGAAAACTAGTTTCTAGAAAATGTTTTAGTACAATGATATTTTTTCTTCTAGAAAAATGATTGTTTTTATTGCAGTGATGTTTTCTTTACTAAATCTAATTTAGGGCAGTTTTCTTTGGGATAAAATAATATTGGTGCAGTGGTTACTTTTAGTGTTATGCATGTTGATTGGTGAAGAGAAATTTGGTTTAATAGTAGTCATATTGGTAGGTCTAGTGCATGCAAATAGGTATGATTTCAACGTAATTAATGTTAAGGTTTAAGCCTATGGAAGATTTGTGCAATAAATTGTATTTTCCATGTTTATCTTTTTAACTATGCGGTGCATTTGTGGTTGCCACGACAAGTTGGTCTTTGATGCTGGCACATTAAGTTAATACAATCGAATTTGAGAAATTTATCGTGGGTGAATTGCCTGATCATTGATTATGATTTTATTTTATGATAAATACTAGTGCAAGATATTTTGCATGTTCTGATAGGTTCATAATAATGGAAGATGGTGTGAGTTGTAATGTGAGAAAAATGGTTGATTTTGGGTCTGTGATAAACTTGTTGCTTGGGATAAAGGGGATAGAATAAACTGGATTGGTTTGAATAAAAAAAAAGTTGCTTGAATTTAGGAAAAATTTTATACCCATGTTGCAAGAAATATGGTATCAAGTACACATTTTTATACACCTAACAAAACCTTAACAAACCAACTATTCTATCATTCTCTTCTCCCAAATAACATCCATAAAGTCAATTTAAACAACCTATTCTTTTAATCTTTCCTCTATCTCATCTTACAGCACTATAACAACCTTATTTTCTTCATTCAAACCTAACTAAAGCCACTCAATCTACTATCACACTACTACCTACTAGACCATGAATATTACTCTTCCCTTTCTCAAAAGCTCACGACCCCACTGTAAAAGGTACAAGTATAAGCCATTTATCACACCCCCAACAAACTACAAAATAAAATGTACCTACATGTCAAAGTTAGTATAGATATTGCTTTGGAGCCAAATATATCCTTACCTATATCAATTGTTGATGATGACATGATGACAATAGGACAAGGAATAGGTACATTTGTGGCATGGCCAATGAATTTCATACAGATTGATGATGAGGTATGTTTATACAATTGTATTATTCATATTTATGAACATATATCTAACTTGTTTAATTGATGGTGTTTTAGGATTCTACTCAACTTAAAAAGAAAAAGATGAATAATACAAATGAATGTGTCGCACCTAAACAGAAATGTTAAGGGAAAATGGCCATTCAACATATTTCTCATAAATTGTGTCATCCCAATCTTTCTGAATGGTGCAATTACCTCTCTTCATACATGAAACTAAAGCCATCAAAGTCACTTCATCCAATAGAAATGGGCAAAAACATATTTGGAATAGATAATCATAAAGATATCGTTGATGCAGAAATTATTTAAGAAGTTACTAACTATGCATGGCCAAGTGCAACTACAATTTCTATATATATTAGGAACAACATATAATACTTTTTATCATTAACTTCATTATTAGATTGACACCTTATGATATTGCTAATACATTCTTATATTTTTCTTTTATAAGGTACCTATATCAAAATTTTTTAAGCCAAATGATAAGGCATTCTTTTTTTTATCACCCTAAATCACAACACGTGAGCTGTCAACGAAAGACAAAATGCAAAAGATAGTTACTCTTTTTCTTGATAATGGGGTGATTGTTGAGGCAAATCGGCAAGTGTACCGAGTCGCACAATTAATATAAAATGGTAAGACCAAGTATCGTATCCCAGAGGACTCTCGGCGCTGAAAGAGATCATGGTTTGTTTTGCAAAGAAAATAAAATAAAGCAAAGTAAAAGTGATCAATGGTAAAAGAGCACAAGGATGAATGGAGATTGATTAATATGAGATGATATGTTGTTGGGGTTAGACTTAAGCCCGACCCCTCGGTCAATAAGACTGTCCCTAATTACCAATTCATTCAATTCCTAGCATTCAAGAGGTTAACACGACTAAGACTCATACCCTCATCCCTAAGCAATATAACCCTTAGGAGTAATTTAACAAGAACCTAAATTGTAAGGAACCTCCCGGCACTCATGCAACTCATAGATCATGCTATTGTATAAGTAAGCAATAAGAACAGATAAATTACTCTAAAAATTAATGAAATAAAGCATATAGAATTAAGAACAAATTCAAAGACATGAGAGTTCACAAGGTTACATCATTCCCTAACAACAAATAAAGTTTAGTTCCCCATAAACATGGTGGAACCCAATGAACAATGGAAGAAAGAAATAATGAAAAGGCTAAGAATTTGGCTAGGAGTGTATTGCTATGCTTGCTTCTGCCAGGGATGCAAAACCTAGAGCCTCAGGGTCCTTTAAATAATGCCAGAAGAGTCCCAAATTGCGACCCGGTCCAAAAGAATCAAATTAAAGCATAAACAGGGCCCGATCCGCGTCAAATCTCGCTCAAGCGTCGCAGGGAGCTCGCCTTGCTGTGAATTGAGGGTTCTGTAAGGCTTGGGCGCTAGTTTTCGACGCTTGTGCTACGAGCGGTCGTCACCCGGGCGACGAGTGGTGATTTTCCTCTCGCAAATTTTACGCTTATATCGCCTAGTGCTCGCTTGGGCTTCGGGTTTTCTCCCTTCTTGGTGTCTTTTTTACCGCTTTTGAGCTCCATCTTCAGGCTTTTCACCTCTTCTTCCTTTATTACTTCAATCTTTGTTAAAACAAGGGGAATTTGTTAGAAAACAGTCAAAATTAACCTCAACTCTCTTATTCACACAATTTACTGAAAACATATGAGTTCAAGCAAGTTTCTAAGTCAAAAAGGATGCTTTTAGTATCAAAATCATATATCAAATAACGGTATTTTAATCTGTTATCATTGATTGATAAGTTTGTTCTTGCACCTATTAATACCGAGTAATACCTTACTTTACAACTTTATCAACAATGTATTATATTTAAAGTTAGATGTACAAATTCTAATTTTGTTGATTCATTTTAAATTGTAGCCAACATTCAATCATGTTGGGAATCAATCTTAAACAAGAGATAATTCATTATCTTGACCCAGTGGCACTAGTGCAGCGAGGGGATTTTACCGCGGTTATTTTTCACTATAGGTCGCGGTTTACGAACCGCGGTATATTCAGTCGCGGTAGTAAGTCAAAGACTTTAGGCCGCGGTTACAACCGCGGTATATAAGTTCCGCAATATGCCGCGGTTGTCTAAAGAACCGCTACCTAAGTTATTTTTTTTTAAAAAAAAAAAAATAGTCCACTATATGCCGCGGTTCAACCGCGGCAAAAAGTGCCACTATAGGCCGCGGTTAGTGCAAGAACCGCGGCCTATAGTCTCTTTTTAAAAAAAAAAAAATTAAAACGAGAAAGTATATGCCGCGGTTGTGGTAAGAACCGCGGCATATTCCCCTGCAGTTTTTCAAAATTGCAGGTCTGTTTTTGTGATATCCACTACCACAAAACCAGACCTGCATAAAAACATATACAGAAATTCAATTTCAACATAACAAAGACATGTTCAAATGTATTTCAACATCAAATAAAGTATAGAGTCTAAGAAAATACAATCTAATCAAATGCAAATCTAAGAGCTATTGTATAATCT
>NC_028361.1:14007861-14043926 GCF_000741045.1 Vigna radiata var. radiata | reverse complement strand
TGCTAATGTCAGTCCCTGCATTAAATTGACAGGGGAATAGGCAGCGGTTGGTCAGAGAACCGCGGCCTATTCCCCTGTCAATTTAATACAGGGGCTGACTGATGGCGAATGTCAGGAGGTTGCAGGGGGAATAGGCCGCGGTTGGTCAGAGAACCGCGGCCTATTCCTCTGTCATTAAATATTTTTGCCTGACGTGGAGTCAAAGGGGCTGTTGACTTAGGTATATGCCGCGGTTATGTGGGGAACCGCGGCATATAAGTTCAATTTATTTACGAAAGTGCCACCGCGCAGCATTATGTTGCGGTTTCTGGTGAACCGTGGCATAATGTGCGCTGTATAAACCCTTTTTTTTACTAGTGTGGTGGTAGACCTTAATTTGAGGCAAGATTTGAAGAAATTGTTTGGCATATAAGAATATATGTGTTATTTTTACTTATGCATGCTTTAATTTTATATATTCACTAGGGTTATACAAACCTATCGAGCTCAAATAGGAAACATGGTTTCAAAATCTAAGTCAAACAATATCAAATGGACAACAATTAAGGTACATTACTCTAGTATGTTTTGTGTAGTATAGTCTTGATTGTCATAATTAAATTGTTGAATGACCTAATGTGACCTTTAGTTCACGTTATGGTTGCTTGTGTTATATTGGTTAGGTGAAAAACTTGTATTCTTGAATGTTGAAGACCTATTTCCTTGTTGCATGGTATTGGTTAGTTAAATAACTTGTATTATTGTGAAACTGGTTGGAAGAGTATATGGTTGTTATGAAAGCATGACTTATTAATTAAGAGTTTAAACTTGTATATGGTATATAGTTATTTGTTATCATGCACTGAATCTATTTGGAGTATACTAGAGTTTTGGTTCTTTTTTAAGTTCAAATCATAAAAATGTTTTTTAATTTTGGAATTCTAGTACCCAAGAAAACCCAACGTAATGATTGTGGGTATTATGTGTGTCAATATATGAAGGAAATTATTACATAATGTGAAGGAGGAACAATTCCAATTGATCTAATTTATCTTTATTGTTATAATTAATTTGTAATAAAATTTAATTAACTAATTCTACATTATTTTTCTTTCTTGCAGTATTTTTCTAGTTGCAGATGTCAACAATATCATGAAAGTTAAACATTGAAGTTTGGGAAAATTGGTGTTTACATGTAATTAGTACATGTATATAGGTTATGTTACGGTGATGTACATGCTTATAAGTACTGATAGGATATATATGTTATGGTTGTATATATTATCTTATAAAGCAATGTCATGTCATGACACGTACTAGACGATTTAATGATTAAATTTTGAAATATTATAGTATCAATAATTTTTATTCATATTAATGAACATTCTTTTTGATACATTTGTCATATTTTTTTCAACATTTTATATTCTATTGTATATAATAGAACCAATATATAGTGTAGGATTTATACATAATAGAACCAATATTTATATTTTATTCTAAAATTAATTATTTTTTCTTAATTTGAACCAATAGATAGCGCTTTTTTAAAGAAACGATATCTATTGGTGGTTGACAATAGATAACGCTTCTTTATAAAAGCACTATCTATTGGTGGATGACAATAGATAACATTTTTTTAAAAAAACACTATCTATTGCACTACAAGAAAAAATTAAATTACATACAGCCAAAATCCGTATATAACACTTAGTTACATACGACTTATATATGGACAAAAATCCGTATATAAAACTATCGTAGATAAATTATATACGGATATATCCATATATAATTTATATACATATTTTCCCGTATATAATTTATATACGGATTTTTCCATATATAAATTACATACGGAAAAATCGTATGTAAAATCCGTATGTAAATTACATACGGAATATCCGCATATATAATTCGTATGTAATTTATAGATGGAAAAATCTGTATGTCACTTATGGTTTTATAAAAAAAAAAATTAAATGATCTCACATCTATAAGTTATAATACCAAATATCTCTCAATTTTTATTAAAACATGATATTTACAACTAAATGGTCCTACCTCATTGTAACTAGATTGTCATCAGATATTCCAGAGATATTCCAGAAATTAAGGTAGAGGTAACTCACTATGCAATATATACTATTATACTATTGAGACAAAAATTAGTCATGTTATATTCTACTTTGGTCCATTGCAAAAGTTACAAAACCATGAAACTATGGACGAAGTGGTAAAGCTTTTGGCAAAGCCTCATGAGCAGTGACTGACAGTGTCTGAAGCTTGCAATAAGAGGAAATGAAGGGAGAATTTTGCTCCATTGATACTTTGTTGATCAAGTGCAGCAAAATTTGTTCAAGTTCTTCTCCATCACTCTAGCCATGAATCTCAGCCTTAAGAAGTGAAGGATCTCTGCATATTAGATCCCACAGCATAGAAGAAGGGCCCCATGAGAAATGGGCACGAATGCTTCTGCCTCTTAGCATTATCTTTAGTTTTATTTTTTATTTTTTAATTATTATTTATTATTTATTTTAAAATCCATATATAAATTTCTTATATACGGAAAAATCCGTATATAACTCATTTTTCATTATTCGTACATAAAATCTGTATATAATAGGTTGTTTATCTACCAATCAAAATTCGTATATAATAATCCGTATGTAAATAGCATTTTTCTTGTAGTGTTGGTGGCTAACAATAAAGAGCGCTTAAAAAGCATTATCTATGATAAAAAAACGCTATCTATGCATTTTTTTGTAGTAGTGCTTGTAATTGATTACAGTAGGAGTGTAATCAATTACAAGTGAAGTCGTGCCCCACTGCAAGACTTTGGTACTGGATAATCGATTACAGGTCTTAGTAATTGATTATCAGAACTTGAAAATGTGCGGAGATGCACGATTTCACTTTTTCTCACGTGTCATAGGCAAAGTCGTGCACTCCCAGCACGACTTCTTCATATGAAATCATTTTGGGATAGCATGACTTGCCTATTTACATAAAAGAAAAAAAAATTACCCACATACGTAAATACACCCCATTTTTGCCTACTTCGGTCTCAAAACCACTATCATATGTAGGAAACATACAAATTCATTGTCCTTGGCCACAAATGGAAGGATATATTTTGCTACTTAATGATTTATTTTCTTAAAATATGTCAAATAGAGGATTAATTTCCTAGGTATATGAGAGATTTTTTAAATTGAATGATATAGGTACAAGGACAAGTAGGGAGAATCTAAGAGAGAAATATATGAACATATCTTTTGTTTTTTTTTTCCATGTTTCTTTGAATAAAAACAAGGAAGAAACATAAAAACGAGACGGTTGATTTCGTTATATCCAACGTAACAACTAGAGAATATAGACAATGGTAATGTTGATTTAACAATGTGCAAACAACTAGAGAATATATAGAGACAATGATCATGTTGAATAATTTGAACTATGACATTCATGTATCATCTTGACTGATAGATTTTAGTGTTGTGGAAATGATTGATTTTTTGGTAGATACAAACATTAATGTATATACATAACCTAATTAAACATATTGAAAGAAAGAAGCAGCAGCTAGGGTTTGGCCCTGATAGAGACAGGTTGAAAATAGAAAAAAACCCAGAAAAAGGTAGCACTAGGTCTGCAGTTTCCATTATGAAAATGTTTGAAAAAGTTGGTAAGTAGCATGGCTTTTCTAACGTTAGTTGCCTGCGCATTTTGCTGGAGATTCTCACGTGCAAGAATCAAAAGACGTTGCTTTGAAGCATTGGATATATTCTTTTTTTTTGGATGTGAAATGATTGTTGGGAAGTAGGGTTAAACTAGTGGATGTCTGTCAAAGGATAGAAAAGCATGAATGAAGATGTAGAAATTGACCATTTTCATGGAGAAAGTGCGTGTGAGGTGTCACTCACTGCTTTCCCATCGCATCACTTATCTTCATTCTTCCCTCTCTTACTTACCACTGCACCAATGCATGTATATCACAATTTTTCTTCACCTCCAACATTTTTATTACTTTAAAAGGTTCACTGCAATGTTACATGGACCACCTTATTACATGCACACCAACTTACCAACTATGAAAAAAAATCATTCCTTCTACAAATATTCTTCTCAACTTCAAAATTTCGACAACCTTCTCGTTTAATGTTCACACGAACTATATATATATATATAAACTGTTTCTCCTTTATTAGTATTACTCACCATGAAGGTATATAGAGTATAGTAATATATAAATTCTTTGAAATCTATAATTTAGACAACTTGAGACTTTTTCCCAACATAAAAGAGGGATAAGATTAACTAACGACATTAAATATAACATTCTTATTATGACAACGTAGGTTGAAACTTTCGGCTTTGTAACCAAATGAATCTTAATTCAAGCTTGATAATGTCATGTACCAATGTCATCATTATTTAAAAACTAAAGAAAAGAAGTTTTTTTTTTTTTTATAAATAAGAATATAGAATATAAATTTGTATGGATAAGTTAGTTAGTTCAACTTTATTCAGAACTAAATTTAAGTAGTTTAATGTTTTATTTTTATATATTTATTTAATTTTTTTTTTAATTTTTATCATAAATTTTATGTGATTTTCTATGCTTTATATTATTTTATTTTTTTAATAAATTTTTATGTCATATAACAAATGATTGATAAATTTTAAAATATTAATATAATTGAAATGTTATTTTATTTGAAGCATATATTTTTTCATATTCAAGTTTTGGTTCGAAAGTTAAAAGTCAAATCTATCAAAATATAATTATCTAATGAAGGAAGTGACCTTTCCTCTAAACATGTATGAGAATCAATATTTTTACCACACATATTAAGTTATCGATTTCTATCTCATTTGTAAGTTACGGTAGCATTTGCTGTTTTCACGATTGTGGAGAGGCCTTTTTATGATAGTTAATTTGAATGTTTTATGTTAATTGCAAAATTCACCTAAATTTATGATATAAAAAATAATTATGTCGGTTTTAAAATCATATATATATATATATATATATATATATATATATATATATATATATATATATATATATATATATTATTTGAACGTAATTTAAATATTTAATTTTTGACAATAAAATTATGATATAACATTGAACTTTAAAAGACAAAATACCTTGGTAGTTCATCCTATAATAATAAAGGTTAAAGAAAAATTAAAAAAAAAAATCAATTATAAAATGTTATTTGAAAGTTATTTTGTTTCCCTTTTCTATAATATGAAATGAACTATCTTATTTTCCTCTCTGAAAGCATATTTGTCACATGGTGCAACCAAAATTCCAAAGCATCACATGAAGCCTTTTCATAGAAGAACAGTAATGAGAAGAAAAAAAAAAATCTTTTCTGCACAATTTTCTTGTTATTATGAAAAAAAAAAAAAGTTAAAAGTATTATGTCTGGGTTGTTTGTAAAGTAAATTTTTTTTTTCCTTTCTAAAGTGCATTGTTCCAAAAGAATGGAAAGATGCGTTTTGTGGCAGGACCAGTCCCTAACTGACATTTTGAAGAGGAAGAGACTTAAAGGAATGAAATTCCGCAGGAAAGTGTTTCTGTAAGGGCCTAGAACTCCAAAGTTATTGATAATAGCGAAACTTTAAACCATACTTTGATTTTTATTTCATCTGTGGAACGTATCCAAGCCTGAAAAATCATGAACGCAGAAAGTGCCTTGATAAGAAATCACTTATAAAAAGTTATGTTGTTAGAGATGTACTAGTAAATTGTTTGACAAAATCTTTCTACTTGTGTTTCTTTATAGCAATGTTTTTAGAACCCTAATTAGCATTTGCCAAATTGCAAAGAAAGACAATCTTGTTACCACGGATGAGTTGTTGATAATGCAGATGAACCTATTTGATCATGGTGTTGAAGAATAACAAGATATTCTTACTTAGTTTGTACAATCCCATGTATGTTATTTATCAACAACTTTTTTATTACAATAAGAGAGATATGACAGAGATCAACGAAAGCACTAGATCAATCATGTTAGAAAATAATAATTGTCAAAAAAGAAAGGTAAAATTAAAAAATTGGTGAAAATAATGAGTATACAGTGTTTATACTGTAGAAGAAATTACATTGTAGTCTAACAAAGAATATAAGATTTTTACATTCTAGTCTAATAAAAAATTACAAGGTAGTAAATTTGTTAACTTTTATAATGATTGTCTTAAGAAATATATTAAATATATTTTCATTTGGTTGAAAATGTAAAAACCATTATTCTTATAATTGTTATAGATTAAGGGTTTAATAGATAGTAGATCTTTACCCAAAAATTAGTAAAGTCATCACAAATTGTTACTTTTGTAGCCATTTCTGGAACATCCGAGTTAGTAGAATTTTTCTACAAATTAAAGCATCTTATATAGTTGGTATTAAACGTAAAAGTTACATATGAAAAGCATCTTGTATTACATTATTTTTCAATAATTTATATAGGAAAGTTTGTAAATACATAATACTAAAATAATTAAAAGAGAAATTCTATGTAATACTAAAGATTATAATAAGTAGCTTCACTTATCTACACTTTTCTACGATTATCTAGTTCTTGAGAGTTCTCATTTGCACTATCATCTACTTATGTATAACATATTATCATCGTATGTGAATAAAATCACAGCAAATACAAAAGACAAGAGTAAACTAGAGTTGTAAGGGCCTGTAGAATGTATTATTGGGCCTTATGTTAGGGCAGCTAGACCCATAAAACTTAGGACACTATGACCTTGGTAGGGGCTTTTAAGAATCTGGATTCATTAGCCAACTTTCCCCTTCTCTCTCTAGAACTCCTTTTCAAAGTTTTTCTTTACCTTTTCTCCAGAACACCAGTTCACAGAATCGTTTAATCCTTATTCTAAAAGTGCTCAGGCATTCACCGCGTAGAGAGCTCCATTTCTACCGAACGTTTTCTTCATTCCGACTGGTAAGTCGTTTTTCCCTTTTCTTCTCCGCTGTCTTTGAACCTCGGGCATCCAACCTTGCTGGTTGAATGTAACTAGATTATTTTCCTCTTCATATTTTCTTCCCAATCGAGCTCTAAGGGTTGTACTCTACAACATTTTGGTGGCTTATAAGTACTGTTGAACCTGCCTTTGTGTGGAGGTACTGTTAGGATTTCTTAAATTAGCTGTGCTTGGAATCATGGTAAGGGGAGTTAGGGTTTTCCTTCTTTGATTCAGTGAGTTAGAATATGCATGAGTTAGGTTTTCTGTTAATTTCGGCATTTATATATGCGTTGTGCTATGTATGTATGTACTGTTTGCATTGAACTGTAGTCTTGGTGCAAGTTAAAAGCATGTAACCTGTGAATGCTTGTTGTTGAGTTTGTGAAATATGTGTTATCTGGTTTGATTGGGTTGTGTGGCTTTAATTGAGGAGGTTTAATGAGGTCATTGGAGATAGGAGCTGTTATGGAGTATGTGCAGGAAATTGGTAGTGTTCTAGGTCCTGTTTAAGGAAAGTGAGGTAGTGAAATTTAAAATTAAGAGTCATTGGTATAATTGGACTATTGGGACATCTTAGACAAGTCAATTGTGACTTGTTGGGCATGTAAAACTGGACTAAAACATATTAGAAATAGTAGATGTCAGTAAAATGATGAAGATGAAGTTTTGATGATGCCCAAATCAAGTCAAGATATATCAAGATTTATGAAGATCCTTTGAAGACCTATTTTTGTTATAAAAAGCTTTTGTAATAATTGTAGTTTAAATGTTTAGGAACTAGATTTGTAGTAGGTTTTGATACTTGTACCTTCATATTTTATATTTGCTGTTCAGAATCAAAAACGCACGGTTTTAATCGATTAAATCAAGTATTAATCGATTAAAATGTTACAGGTGCTGAAAACTCAACTGATATGGAAATAATCGATTAATACCTATTTTAATCGATTAGCTAATCGATTAATCCTAAGAATAATCGATTAAAACTAGTCGTTGGAGTTTTCTAGTTTTTGAAAACTAGTTGTTGTACTCATTTAATCGATTAACAGTAATATTAATCGATTAAAAGTGTTAAATGGTCAGTTTCTAAGAATGGAAGAGTTTTTTGCTTGAATCTATAATTAGGCTCCCTTTGTACATCAACAGCAACTCTTCCCTTGCACTCTAGTACTCAGAAATCATTGAGACTTGTGTGTTCTTGTTCAGCTTGAGAAACTCTCGTCTGTGGAGCTGGTGAAGTGCTGATACGGTGACGGAGGAATAGTCGGTTCATCCTTGTTGCGTCTGAGGAGGTGTGTGGAAGAGGATCATCCTTCGTGAAGTATACGGAGGAGGTGTTTCATCCTTCATGAAGTATTCGGAGGAGGTGTCTCATCCTTTGTGAAGATTCAAAGGAGGTGCAGGTTCATCTCTTGTGGCATCAAGAGAGGTGGTTTCTAAACTTTTACAAATTGTTTCTTTGTGAATGTAGTTTGTAATTGTTTTGTGNTTAGTGAACTGTTTATCTTGGTTTGAGATAAGCGACTGGACGTAGGATTGGTAAGATCTGAACCAGTATAAAAATCATTTGTGCAAATTTCTCTCAACCTTACTCTTTTATTTATATTTATTATTTGCGTAGTAAGATAAATTAAGAAGAAATTAAAAGGCACACATTTATTTTAAAACCCCTCTTGGTTTGTTATTCCACGCTAACAATTCCGCTGTAGCAGTTCTGACAGTAGAATTGAATTGGAGCTCCTAAGTTATAGAATTGGAGGTTTTAGAACTAAATTCAAGTATAAATCACTTTAAAATAAATGTATAGTTGTTAAATTCCGACTAGACAAGTTTAAATAGGTCTAAAGCAAGAATTAGAGGTGTTAGAAGTTGATAAAAGGGCCTAGAGTTGGTAGGAAGGGTGTGAGAGGCTCGAAATATGCAGAATTTGGTTCTACAGGTTATGCAGAGCCGCATAGCGCACCTTGTGCGCTATGCGAATTTTAGCTAAAAGGCTCCCCATCAGGAAAATTCGATCAGCGCACCAAGGGTGGTGTGCTGTACAACCTGGTTGAGTGAGTTTCACACTTTTCCTCTTTTGTTTGAGCCGTTTGATATTGTTTGACTGTCAGGGTATATGTATGTCTATATAACTTATTTGGGTGGCTTGATTGTGCAATATGATTAAGGGTATGATGTATTGTGTTGTGAATTATAGTTTGAAAGTATGTATGTACAAAGTATGTGATTTATGTAAGTGTAAAAAAGTGGTGGTTGGTGTAAGTGTAACAAGTATGGTTCATGGATGTAATTTCATGATCCTTAAGGAGAGGATGCATGGTGGTGCCCTTGTAGTGTTAGAATGATTGCATGGAAGCTCAGTCTTGCGGGTTTTCCTAAAACTACAATGATCAATCATTCTCAAGTCGAGAGGATTGAATCATGTGGTGAGTAATAGTAAGAGGTCCTAGTCTTGGAAGTATTTAGTATGCTCCAGGGCACGAAACAGACTAATCTCGTGAGTATGGTAGGGTGGAACCCATTGGCAATGGCTTTGCAAAGCAGTAGATGCCACCACAAGTGCATAACCCCCATAGCTCGACAATCATTCTAGTCTGGAAGAGTCGGTTTATAATGCAACAAGTCTTGTAATGTCATTTAATATGTTTTGAGTGAACTTTGCATGTTGTGTGTGATTGTACAATATGTTTTTTATACCTAGATCATCCTTACTTGTTTGTTGCTTTGTCAGTTGTATGTGTTTCTTTTTGCAATGATCATCCACTTGGATGTGAACAGAGGAAGATGAGGTTCCTTTGGAGTCAGCTTTGGAAGGAGATGATGATGCTGCAGTCTAGTCCTCTAGGCTTCACTTCTTTGAGCCTATGTTATTTTAAAGAACTTTAGTGCGTCTAAAGTTTTAAATTCCTTGTATTTTGAAGGAAGAAACTCTAGTACTCCAGTTTTAAATTCTAGTGCTCTATTTATGGATGACTGTAATTCCTAAATACCTTAAACTACTGTCTTAATTGCTTTCTATTATTATGATTGATGACGTCTTTATAAATATATACTGTTATATATTTGGGATGTCACAAGAGTCATTAAAATTTTACTACAATTTAATATTATGGTCATAATAAAATATTACACATATATTTATATAGAGATACACTTTATGGCCATAATAAAAGATCTATCATATCATGTATTCATACTTCATTTCATTCAAAAAATAATAGTACAAACCATCAGAAAATTTTACATGACACATTCACATTATTTCATAGTTATCATATAATAGACAAGATCTCTATAGGATTAATGAATTAATTAGGCTTTTAGATCATGCACCTGTTATACTCATCTTCACTCTTTCAAGGCCTTTACTTCGTCATCTCGTAGACATACCTCAAACCAACTGATAACATTAATTCTTACCTTTATCTAAAGTTCAATCAGTTATCCCTTAGCTTGATACTTGCTTAATCTCTTTTGTCTTGTTTTAATGTTTATTTATATTTTGGGCTACACTGATATAAATGCATCACTAATCCCCTTATTTTGTAGCTAATATTGTGCTTGGAAGAACCTCTACAATTGTATAGAGTTGAACCAGCAAGAAGATGAAGCAAATCTCCACAAAATGGGAGAAAAAAAAGCAATGCTACCAGAATCTCGCCCATAGGCGTCCCTCCAAGGACACGTAGGCGCCATTTGCTACCAGAATATTACGTCTGGGCGCCCCTCCAGGGGCACTGAGCGTCACTTTTGCTGATGTGACAAATTGAGCTTATTTAACCCTAAAACATGAAGAGGTTTGGGTTTTTGGTGGTTTGGAAGAACGGTTTCACTTAGAGGAGAGCTTAAAGTGCTGCTAGGGTTCATGGGAGTTCTCCCTTCTTCCTCTTTGGATTCTTCTTCTTCCATAGTCATTTTGTAAGCTCTAAAACTCTCCATGAAAATGGAGATCCAAACCCATCTTGTTGGGGATTGATGTAACCTCTAAACTCTTGTATATTGATAAATGATTCATATATATATATATATATATATATGTATGTATTGATATGTATATATACATATAGATGTATATGTATATATATATATATATATATATACCTTTTCTATCAATTGTTAGTATTCTTGTTTCTATTCTTAAAGCTTGCATGTAATAGGGATGTTCATGACTTGATCTTTGATTCATGGGTATGGGAACATATCTTGTGTAATCTAGAACTGAAACAAGAGTTTTAGTGGTTCATTGATTTTAGGGATGGAAGATGATTCACTTGTTGTCGATCCCAATTCTTAATGCGGGTTTTGCTTACTAATTAATCAAGGGATTGATAGTTAATAGGTAAAAACTAGGCTCTTTCACTTAAGGGATTAGGGCTAGAGTAATTTTGTGGATTGACTTTAGTAATTTGATGGAGAAGAGATGAAATTGTGTTTGCACAAGAGTGCATTGATGAAACCTAACCTTAGCAATGTCAATTCATATCATTTCTAGTCTATTCCATTCTTAAGTGTCTTCAAACACCAAAGTCCAACCTTGTATATTTGTGAATTTATCTTCTGCACATGTTTGTCAATTGATGTGATGTCCTTGAGTCTATATTAGTTGTTAATAATGCAATTAACTAGTATTACACAAGTCTCTTGGGAAATGGTACTTGGTCTTACCATTTTATATTACTTGAACGATTTGGTATGCTTGTCAATGAGTTTAACACCAACTTGTATAATAGGGTGATTATGCAGATTTCATCATAAAGGCCAAAGCTACACATGATGATCTCCTTCAACTCTCATTCTAATATCTTTCTATGTGAATCAATTACTTAGTCGAGTTAGGATGATCTTATCATAAGTCATTTCACCAATACATTTCACACATAATTAAGACATCAACATCTTCACCTTGAAGATTACTAACACTTACTCTAATCCACACAATCAACCATAAGGAAAGATTTCACTATATAAAACAATTTCATCATACATAACATTCATACCTCTTCATTTTCATTTTAGGATCCATTATTGAAATAAAACTCATATAATCTTAAATCATCAGACAATGTCATGCATATGTTTCTTACTTCCATCCCATCTCACCATATATCATTTAATTCAATTAAAACATTAATAAAACATCATTTATTTTCTATTGCATTAGCATAATATTTTACATTATTTCTATTAAGTACATCAAAATGGTGAAAAACATTACATTAACCACAAACCTATAATCAAAGATCCCAATAGTCAAACTAAAGATTCAACCATGAAAATTTCAGCTCGATCTAATGGTTAATGAAAAGGGAAACCCAATTTTTTTGAGTGGCTGAGGGCTAAAAACAAGGTGGCGCTTAGTGCCTACACTTGAAAACCTAAAGTCAAATCCCCTAAAGCTCACTATGAAGTGAGAACCCAACAGTCCCTAGAGTGGTGCTTAGGGCCTTGGGCCTTAGGCCACTAGAATCACTGACTTGGAAGTGTCCAATGGTCCTAGGATAACACTCGACCTCTAACCTTTAGTGCTCAGTGTTTAGGTTTACACGAATGGCTCCCAATGGTTTTATGGTTTACTAGGTGTTGTGTTAGAGTTTTAATACCCAAATTGACTTAAATAGATTGTCCAACTTGATTATCTAAGCAACTTTAGTTCATTATTAGTTTAAAATACCTTTTTTAGTTAAAAAATAGCCATAAAATACATCAAATTGGCGAGCCTTAGCCAAATTAATTCAATCCCATGACAACAATACTAACACGACCTAAAAAGAGTGATCCAAAAAATAAAATGACAACTAATCTCATCAACATTTTGATAAATCAACTCACACCGTAGAATTTACAAACTCGCCACATTTCTCATCATGGTTAAATTACCAATCAAACAAAACCAAAATCAAACACTCATATAATCTCAATTGAAACCAATGCAAACATCAAAACATATGTAAGTGTAAATTACTATTAGTTTCCCTTACTTAGAAAGAACTAGACTATAAAGTTATTCCTACAAACTCTAGCATACACATATTGTTTTATCTATACATAGAAAATTCTAATCAACGATCAAAATCATCTAGCAATCCTAATAAAAAAAAAGATTCATCTTGTGTCCTTAAACGTCACATGCAAGCCCAAAAATCCCATATGCAATAATTTTTTTAAAAGTAAAAAAAAAAAAGACAAAAGATGAACTTACTCTTCTGGTTAAGTAAGATTGTAGTTCTTGATGCTAAGAGTCCTATGACTTATTTTGATTTTCAAATAAATGAAAGATGTGGACTAAGAGATTTAGAGAAAAGAAAAAAAAAAAGAGTTTAGAGAAAATTTTTAAAGATATACTAGTTTTTATGAAATGAAAGTGGATTAATTAAAAATCTATTTATAGTTAAACTTTATAAATAAAACAATTGAATGTAATCATTAAAACCACTATTTCTATTAAACTATTTTTTAAGTTCATAAAATTTCAAGTTATCAAAAATTAATTCTAGGCCCCACAAAAAAAGGAAAAAAAAATATATATATATATATATATATATATATATATTTATAATTCCAAAAATATCAAAATATAATTACAATTTTAAACGTAAAACTCAATTAAATTTATGACTTACTGTGTTATAGACGAAAATTGGCCATTGTGCTTTGTGGCGAGCAGAGAGTGGAGTTTATGCTCTTTATAAGTTGGGTTGACATGTCAAACCCAAAATGGCACCACTACATTTATAATATAGTAGCTAAAATTCTATGACTCTTAAATGAAAAGTTGCAAATAGAATATGCCAAACTAGACTTAAATAACATCATCATATTTTCAATATTTGTGTAATTTTAAGGATTAATACATGATATTTAAAATATAACAACAAACATAGGTTATTTATTGAGGTATCCTTATCATGTTATCTCTTATATATTATTTAAAGAATTTGGTCTTTGTTAGGTGTGTGGTAGTGCTTTATATCTAAGAAATATTTTGATGAAATTTGAAGATTTCACAAAAAATCAAACTTAGTACATGGATGTATTGGTATTAGGTTGGTGCTTGTCTACATGACCACATTAGATCACACTAAATGCTGTGAAATCAATAGTTCTCTTCATCATAATTTCTAGCATATAGTGACAAGAATGATTACACATATACCTAATAGAAAAAGCATCGAAATAAAAATAGTATAGTGTTTTTCAGGACATAGTATATCAGATATATCAGTTTTGTTTCATGTTTCCCCTCAATATGAAAGAACTAAAAATAGATATAAAAAGTTGGTTTTGTTGGTTGTAATAGTATTAGTATTTTGTAGGTTCTAATAGCTGAAAAATTTAAATTTGTAACTTAGTTTAATTAAATTTCAATTGCTAATTATAATAAAGTAAAGTAATTTGTAAATGTATTAATCCTTTTAATTTATTTATTAAAGATATTAATAAATAAAATAAATATTTAAAAATATATATGTGATTAAATGTGTTTTTCAAATATTATTATATAATTATGGTCTTAAAAAAATTATGTATTATAGAAAACTATATCTTTATATCATAAAATTTTATACAATTAAAAGTATAAATTTATATGTTTTGAAAAACTTTTCAAATTAAATAAATTTTGATAAATTTGATGTTTTGCATATTATATATAAAACTGTATTTATACTATTATATAAAGAGAGAATTATATTTTAGTATTTATATTTAGTTAATTTTTTATTTAAGTATTTTTTAAAAAGTAACTATTTTATTAAATTAAATAGATAAAAATCATCTACAAAATAAATAAAAACGATATACAATATGTAAAAATTATATATATTTACTATTATTATTATTTATTATCATTAAGAAAAAAACTCACGTAATACATTCATTAGTATAAAATAAAGAAAGTGAAACAAATATGGGGCCTATGCCCCTTACCATGAACGTAGCTTTAATCCAACACCACTTTTGTTTTTATTATTTTTATCAGAGATTTAAAAATCGTCCATGATTTCCATGATTTCAAGTATGAAGTGTATTTTAAATTAATTTAAATATCATGTTTAAAACTTAAATAAACTATAAAAAAAAAAAAAAACACTTGAAAGTAATTTTAGTCTATTCCATTTTATTAAAATATAATTTTAGTAAAAGTCAATGAATATTAAGAATAACGAAAATTTTAAATAATGAGTAAAAGATGAAACACAAGAACATATAAAATTTTTTTGACTGATTTCATTTTTTATTTCAGAATCTACATTAAAATAATCTGAGGTGAAATGTTCACTAAAAACTTGATTTATTCATTTACAAGAGAATTTATGCAATTAAAACAAAAAATTCAAAAATAATTCTTGAAACATCCATCAAGAAATTGTACACTAAGTAAAGAAATCATTCAATTATGTATTCTATACACATCAAAACAAAGCATTGGTACAAGACTTACATAAAAAATTCAAGAAAAGAATATATATATATATATATATATATATATATATATATATGAAAAATTTACAACACAATAATCCTATAATATCATTATCCTCCTTTATGAACCTTTGAGCAATATCTCATAAAAATAATTGTTGTACTATGTAACAGTACTTTTTGAAAAAAAAATTATAGATTATAACATAGTTTTATCTTTCAAAAATATGAAGAAATGTATTTTCAATCAAATGATAGATCTTCCTTTTAAAAAGATTTGAGATAAATGATTAAAATAACCAATTATTATTATTAAGAACAAATCATTCGTTCATCAATAGAAAAAAAAAATAGTAACAGTTTAATTACTTTTGAAATGTTGAATTTTTGCAAACAAAACTTGGCATGATCAATTTTGTTCTAAGACAATCAATTATATATGAAAGATGTAAAATTTCCTTTTGCACACTATAATTAATTAAATGCAAAGCATTAAAAGTATATTTATTGAAGTGAGATAATTAATTATTTTTAACATAATTGATTATTTTTAGGTCTGCTAAAACTAATTTTGACTTATCTACACATAATCAATTATACACATGTCCTAATTGATTGTATGTTCATGACAAATAAATAATTCTAAAAAAGGTTCATACATATAAAAGAGATCATACTTTACAAATTTATCATACTAGTAATAACGAGAATAATTATAAACATTAATAAAATAGATGAAATGCTTACATCATCAAAACTATCAAACTTCTTTTACAGTATATATTTTGAAAACAATAATAATAAGTTTAGAGCTTAAGGTTTTTTGTTCATGATTTAAATATTATTATTATTATTATTATTAAATAAATAGTTAGAAATGTACAAATGCAGTAAGAAAGGTTGGAAATAAAGTTAGAATAAAAAAATTATTTTCATTTAATGTAAAAATGAAAATATGGAACATAATTATATTTCTAATAAGATTGATGATGTGCATTATATGTACTCATATTAAATTTTTGTAAATAAAAAAGTCAATAATTTATTAAATTTATAAAAAAATAAAAATAAAAAACTGTTACTTTCTTTAACTAATTGGCTTCCCTAGAAATATTCCGCCCTACATATTAAATATTGGCCAAGTTTCGCAAAAGGATTTGCATTTTCTTTGGAAAAATCACTTCTTGATTTTTCAACTCTACAAAAGGATTTGACTCAAAAATAGAAGAAAAATAAACTTTTAGGTCATCTTCATTTTAATTCACATTTTATAGGACTCGTTATGTTGTTGATTTAATTTTAAAATATCTCTACTCATTTTTTTCTAACTTAAGAATGTTATGAAACCATTTTATTACATATTATATATTGTTTTCACTTTAACCAAAAAATAAAATTTAATTTTAGTTAGATTTTATTATAAGTTCTAAATATTTAAAAGACACCTAATATTTGAATATATTAAAATATAATTGAGTTCAAACTTCAACATTATAACATCTCATTTTAATAGTATAAAATTAATAAATGAAAATTATTAAAATATATCCAACAAATAAATAAGAAAGATATACAACTACTATATTATAATCACCCTTAAAACATATATTCACATAAAAAATGATATACACACTATAAATTTTTCGAAAAAAAAAAAGAAAGATTATATAACACATAACAAAAAACCTAACTAAAGAGCAGCATCTCCCTTACCCTACACTTGATCCATTAAAACGTTCTCATCTTCTCAAGCGGCAAACAAGAAGGAACATAGACAAACACACAAAAAAGATAAGGTAAACTAAAGTACCAAAAATATAATTATAGAACAATTAGATGATAACACATATAAGAGTTTATATAAAAAATTCCTAACACATGTAATTCACACAACTAGACTTGACCATTCAAAAACATGTATTGATATCATACTTTGATGAGTAATGCACTTGTGGTAGCCTCTACTACTCTGTAGAGCCAATACCAATGAGTTTCACCTTACCACACACAAGGTTAGTCCGTTAACACCTTAGGCTAAGGAAAAAGCCTTTAGACTACGACCTCCTGCTCATCTCACATATCTCACCCTTCTTTACTTGAGTGGTTATTAAAGTGTCAAGATAACTTCCAATATGGAATCCATACATCAATATAAATACTATTAAAACCATTACAAGAAACTTCTCCTTGAAATTTCTTTCACAACATATATCATTCATAATCACAACCATTGTATAAACTCATGAAACCTCACAAATCCATAATAAACATACATAGAACCCATGGTAAACCACTTCAAACAATAAAAGGATCAGAAAATCACACACACATTGGTGCTCAAACTAATGCTCAACATGAAACCTCTCACAAAAGGGAACGCTCAGCGCCAGACCTCGCCTCGCCCAGTGAAGCCATTTTGTCGCTTAGCAAATTAGAATTAAAATGATTCCAAACTTGCAGTGGAAAGTAGCGTTTAGCGGTATCTTATCATCGCTCAACACTAGACCGTTCAAAAATGGTCGCTCAGCAGTTTGAAGCACAATTTCTTCTAGACTTACACAACCAAGTTGCACTCAACGCCACACTAGCACCGCTCAACGCCATATTAGAGACCAACACACTAAAAACTGTGATTTCGAGAACTAGGAACCTACTCTGATGATCAAATTAGTATTCTTGACTTAGTGTTTGGTTCAAGAACATGTTTTAGTGTCAGAGTGTATACGAATTTGCTTAAATGGCCAGATCCTCAATCTCTCAACTCAACATCAATTCAAACAATTACAAGCAACATACAATCATCAAACACCATAGGATTTCGACATGTTTAACTATAAATTTCAAGAACTCAATCAATTTCAAACAACTTCAGCATATCAACTCAGGTTATCAAAGTACTAAAAACTTCAAAATAAGATATTTAGTTCCCCTTACCTGATAGATGATCAAACAACTTTAAAGATCCTAAGACAACTTCAACAACTCAAGAAGTTCTATATGCTCCTACACCGTTAGGACCATTGATCAGCAGAGAGTCTTACAAATAGACTTAGACATCACATGCAAACAAGGGTAGCTCACATGCACATAAAAACACACAAGCTAAGGGAAATAGCAAAAAGTAACTCTTTTGCAAAAACTAATCGGATGAAGTTGAAGATCTCGCCTCAAAGATGACTCAGACAACTCTGATCTTTATACAAATAGACATGAGTTTAGAGAACTTAGAGAGAGGGTAAAAAGCTTTTAGAGAAAGAAGTTTTAGAGAAATATTCTATTTTTAGATAATAAAACTCATACAAAAATTCACTCTGAATGAATATTGATGGTTCTTTATAATGAATTGAATTGGATGATGTTTGATGTATTATTGACTTATTCGAATGTTAGAAATATGTTATGAGAGTGATTAGTTGGAAATTGAAGTCATTTATACTTGTTTAAAGTTAGTTTTGAGGAAGTGGGGTAGTGAAATTTTCAATTAGGAGTTGGGTACTGAATTGGTGAGTTGGAATAAGCTAGTTGGGCCAATTGGGACTTGCTTTTGTCCCCAAGTTACTGAAAATAGTGCCAAAATTTGTAGAATGAGATTTGGGTCCTTAATTTAAGAAATTTGGTGTTTTGAAGGGGGAATTGATTTGTAATCACTTTCAAATGAGGTTAGAAAGGTTTAGACACCCTTGTTCAAGTCTAATTATGTGCATAACACAATTTAGGAGGGTTAGAAGTTGGGAAAAATAGCTCGAATTGGTAAATTTGGTGTAGGTTGCAATTCTACAAATTTGGGTTCTTCAGATTATGCAGACTCGTTGAGCGGATCCTCTCGCTCAGCGAGTGGTTATAGAGGTGGTCCTTTGTCTGAGGACTTTTGCTTAGCGAGAGGGTGCGCTGAGCGAATGGTTGGGGTCTGGCAATAGTGTCAGTTTTATTCGGATAAGAATGGGTGCGTTGAGCGAGGGAGTTGAGGGTCTGGTCCACTGTTTGAAGAGTTTTGCTTAGCCATAGATGTCGTTGAACAAGAGTTCGAGGTCTGGTACCACTGGGATTTTATTCGCACAATGAGATGGATCGTTGTGCGAGAAACCTCTTGATTCTCTCAACCAAGGGCATGTGCTGAACGACTGGTCCAGGTTTTAGTTTACTCTTTTATTAATTATTTTTGTTTGATTTGAATGATGTGGTGACTTATTTTGGGTTATGTATGAATGTGTACTGAGTTATATAAGTATCAAAGATTTGATTTATGATTTAAATGGGAATAAAGTATGATCTCAAAGTGATGTGGTAAGTTTCAATATGGAATCTCTTGGTGAGATTCCAGTTTGTTTAAAATGAAAGCAGGAACTTAGTCTTAGGGGTTATCCTGAAACTCCAATGGTCTTTCATGCTCAAGTAGAGAGGATTGATCCATGTCGTGAGGAGTAGCAAGAGGTCTTAATTTTGGGGACTTCTAGTATGCCTCAAGGCCCGGAAGAGACTAACCTTGTGAGTATGGTAGGGTGAAACCCGTTGGCAATGACTTTGCAAAGTAGTAGAGGCCACCATAAGTGCACAACCTGCCATAGTTCGACAATCATTCTAAGTCCGGACGGTTAAGTCTAGGTCATAACATGTTAGGATATTTGAATTAGTTTATCTTGTATGAATACTTATGTGTATGTTGTATGTTATATTAATGCATGAATTCTTTTATATCTAGCTTACCCTTCTATTTGTGATTGTGTTTTGTATGTGTGGTGTTTTTCCTTTGCAATGATCATCTTGTGCGTGTAAGTAGAAGGATAGAAGATTTCTCTAGAGCAAGCTTTGGACAGAGATGATGCAACATCATAAACTAGTTAAAATAGTATTGTAAATAGTTTTGATAATAGACTCATTGTATATAAATTTTAAATTTTATGGTTTTTATGATTATTTTGGATGACCGTAAGATTACATTTTATATTTTAACATTTGACTGTTCTATCTTATCATAACTGTGATAACTCTTTTATACAGTCTTATACTATATTTTTGGAGTGTTACATTAATCATAGACTTTTTTTTATTAATTTGGAACAATTTAACACTAAAATTACCGATGTGGTCTAAATTTTAAAAAAATTACAACTTGAAGGTAATTTCTGAATTAAAAGAGGAAACAAATTTCTTAATTTAAAGATAGATAACATGTTAAATTTAAATTAGATAATAAGTTAAATCCAAGCAACATCCTATAATTTAAAATACAAATATTTTCTTAATACTCTCATTCAAGTGCGGGTTTAGATTAATTTTTAACTTCTTATATGATTTTTCTCAAAGAACCTTTCACTTTACAAAAACTAAATCAGAAATGTACTCTGCTTAATTATGCATATTTTAAAGAAGCATTAATCATACAATTTTTTTTAATTAATTTGGAGCAATATAACAATAATATTAGCAAGTGGTTCAAGTTTTAAAAGAATTACAACTTGAAGGTAATTTCCGAATTAAAAGTGGAAACAAATTTCCTAATTTAAAGGTATCATGTTAAATTTAAATAAACTAGATAATAATTTAAATCCAAGCAGCATCCTATAAATTAAAAAAAGACAAGTATTTTCTTAATACACTGTCATTGGACCTGCAAGTACGTGTTTAGATTAATTTTTAACTTCTTATAAGAGTTTTTTCAAAAAATCTTTTTTAAAAAAAAAAATTAAATCAAATATGTACTGAATTGTTGAACTATGCATAAAGTAACAATAATCATAAGTTTTTATATTAATTTAGAGCAATTTAAGACTAAAATTAACTACGTGATCCAAGTTTTAAAAAAAAAGTACAACTTGAAAGTAATTTCTTAATAAAAAGAGAAAACAAATTTCCTAATTTAAAGGTAACATATGTTAAACTTAAATAAATTAGATAATAATTTAAATCCAAGAAGGATCCTATAAATTAAAAGACAAATATTTTCATAATACCCTGTCAATACCTGCTTAGATTAACTTTTAACTTGATGTAATATTTTTTTCAAAGAACTTTTTTTACAAAAATTAAATCAGATATGTACTAAATTATTGAACTGTGCATATTTTAAAGTAACATCAATTATAGGTCTTTTTATTAATTTGGAGTAATTTAACACTAAAATTATCAATTTTGTTCAAGTTTTAAAAGAATTACAACTTGAAGGTAATTTCCGAATTAAAAGAGGAAACACATTTCCTAATTTAAAGATAACATGATAATTTCAGGGTTATATTGTTCTAATTTGATATAAATAATAAAAAAAAAAAGCCACAATCATATTGTTTTAAGGAGTTGGTTATCCTTAGTTTCATGGGTGCTGTAGATTAAACAAAAAGTTTAGGATTAGAACATGGTTAGCTTCATTTCGCCAATCTTGGCTCTATATATGGCTTAATTAAAAAGATTTAGAAGAAAAAAAAACAGAGAGAGAGAAATCTTCATATTCTTTTACTTTTGGAATTTTTTGAACTGAAGCAACTTAATTCTGAATTTCTGATGCAGTGATCTTTAAAATTACTATGAAATCGGTGTGGCAGAGACTCAGAAAAATGCGATGGTTTGGCTGAATTACATACGTGGGGAATATTCTGGTACGATTCTCTTTTTGTCTTCTCAGGCAATTGGTGAAAGACGTTGGATGGTTGCACAAGTGTGTGTTTCCCCCAATAAGATTCCAGAAATCAATGAATCTGTGACATTCAGTGTTTAACAACTGTAGTTGTGCAGGGTTCTGTATGTAGATAGAGTAAGAAACTGTATTCTTGGTTATAATCTATAGTTTTTCAATTTGCAAGTTTCAGAGTTTGAATATTTAATTAATAATTTTCACATGATTACATGTAACTTTTGTATTAGGCAAGTTCAAATGACAGAACTTTTTTTAGTTGGTGTCATCCCATGTCAAAATATCTGTTTCTTCTACATGGTCTTTGATGAAGCTGGGATATATGGTTGCATGATGTAATTGAATGGTATTGGTATACATGCGTTTTATGTCATCCACCCAGTTCAATTATTTGAAGCACTGAGTGTTGTGACAGTGTTTACTTTGATGCGTAGTGGGCCATTTTAACTGGAGATAGAGTAGGATTGAGGCTGAGAGAACATTCTTGATTTGAATAAGTTATTTGCAAAACTTCAAGAAGATGGAAGCATTGTTCATACTTTGGTCTGATACAAAACAATAGGTTAAGTGTCCCTTTAGGGGAATTTTGGAGCACATGGGGAGGCCTAGTTAGAGCTCCTATATACTCACTTTTCCCCTCAAAACTGTACCATTCTTATCACTTTCCACGAATCCATGTCCTGAGATGAAACTGAGGTACCTTTCATGACCTGATCTGTTGAAACCTATATACAATTATGGCACCTTATAGGTCTGAATATACGATGTTAAAGTTTCCTAATTGTCCGGAATATGTCTTGGTTTTGGTTTTTCATCGGTGTTGTTGTGACACAGATTAAGCAAAGGAAATGGAGAAAAAAGCATGTAGCAATAGCAATGTTGCAGATAAAAAGAAAAGAAAATGGTATGCTTCATGCCTACTCTACCACTCTAGGTTGAGGTCCTGCATTTACCTAGTGACATATGGCTCACGTCATTTTGAGGAAGTGACCATGTTATGTTTGACAAAATGTTTTTGTTTCAGTAAAATTGAATTATTCTATGGTGGGATGTTGACAAGTTCCTTTTGCTTCTCTTTTTGTGATTCCTGAGGCCACATTCTTCTCATCTTCTTTCACTGCTTTTGGATTTGTGAGATCTTCCTTGATGGGTCCATTAAAAGAGTAATAATTGATGAGGCAACTTTGCTTAAATGACTTTTGATTCACCGGACCTTCTCCTACTGATCTAATAAAAATACCGGGGTCCCTTTGGATTTAGCATCATCATGGAATCTCCTTTACCTGTTGTGGAATATATTAAAGCAAGAAAGGAGCTTCAAGTACACCACCTGTTAAAGACTAACCTCTTGCAATTACTCTCCCTCTTTTTTCCTTCTCTTTCAAACCATTGCTCCACTCAGCACAAATACGTGTCGTCAATCAATAATAATAATAATTAATAATATTCCTTTCTTCCAATCTCAGCCAAGCTTCCCACTACAGTTGAATGTATTTCTATACATACACAAAGCAGCAGCAGCATATGCTTACATAGGAAGAACCTACCCTTCTCCCTCTTGGTCTTGTAGGACCCACCCTACCCTTTGTTGTAAACTTATCTGAATTCATAACTGTTTCTTAGTGGATTTCTAAGTTTTTTACACCAAATATTGTGTCTTACATTCCACTAGCAGTTGAATTGTGCTAAGTCAACTAACCAGTGTAGTGCATGTGTGTGGAAGTGTTATTGCTCTTCCAATGGATAGCTTAAAGTAAATTCGGGTCGATTTTCCTCAGTTTTGAATCATGGTACACTGTTGAGTAATTCATGGGATTTCATGGTACTGGAATGGTAGTGTTTCTAAGGCCAAATAATTGCATTTTGATTATAGTGATCAAACTCTTAACGCCACCCTAATAAGAATGTCAAGAGTGGCTTGCTTGAATTGACTTTTACAATTTGTTGTTGGCCATCATAAACCCCCCTTTACCCTTTTCTTTTTTCCTTTTATTTTTGGCCAAAACTTCTTTTATTCTCCTCAGCTTGGATATATATCACAGCATTAAAGCATGCATTCCCTTTAGAATAAATTCTTTCTGTGATGGATGAGTGAGCCCTGTAGATGGCTTGCTTAATAATTCATATTACAAAGAAAAGTTAACTGCATGCACAGCCACATATGTATGTTCTGTATCTCCTTCTGACTAATAATTTTTACTCACTTCCATTAGTTACTTTGTTGCCTTGCAGCTCAACAGCAACATGTGGAGGAATTTCTAAGTACAATACAATTGGAATAGAAATTTTTTTATCTGTGTGTGCTGTAGACTCTTATATTATGCATGTTTTGTTAAGGTTCAATTCCATTGATGGAATACAGCTTTACAATCAATGATGAATTTATGTATATATATATATTTATATATGACCCCACCGATTGATTGGGTTAGTGCTTAGTTATGTCATGACAAGCACTGAACTGTGGTGATGGTCCCTTAATGAACTTGGGGGTTGCGATTCCTTTGCAAGGATAATGTAACAAATTAATTGTTACCTGTTAAGTGTCTTGAACAAGCAAGTATTTTATTAGTTTCCTTTTCATAGCAGCACCATCTTGATCTTTGAACAGGCCTGATTAGTTCTCTTTCTTCTACATTACTTTCTTTGTACAAACATGGGGACTCTGGGTCCAAAAATCCAATCCTAGATTCTTTGATTCCTCCATCCCTACATGGAACAAAGAGAATCTGCCAATGCCACCACAAACAAACACTACATGAAAGAAAAACATAATTAAAGTATTTGACTCCACTTTTTTTTTTTTTTAAGAATATAAGTTTGGAATAATGTATTGAAATGAAAAGTTATATTTTTTCCATAACAATACCATTTTTTGGGCTTGAAACTAGTTTTCCTTCATAGGAAAAATAACTGTCAGAAAATCTCCTTTTAGAAATGAAAGTTGAAATAAGATTAGTTCGTCCAGTTTTTTCACTTTTGATTACAAGATGAAAATATCTTTAACTGGTTTACGGCATGCCCATGATTTTTATTTTACCTAAAAGTTTCTCACAGCATTAGGAAAGTAGTACCCTATTATTCATTATGGTGGGCCTACCTAATTCAGTAGGGAATCAACCATAGAGGGAGATTGTGAAGTGGGAAAACAGCAAGATAAAAACAAACCACACACTTTCCCTCTTTTCTCTCCTTTTAAGACTCAAAATTGGGCTGTTTTGCTTTCCCTGTTATTGCTGCATCAGAGATTCTCTCCTCCCCATTCAAGTCAAAGAAGAAAGAATAGAGGGAATTTTTTTTTCAAGAAAAAAAGAAAAAGTTGGTATGAAATGGGATGAGAGAGGAAGAACCACATCTCATGGCATATATTCCCCCAACATAACCCCACTCATGTTTCCTGATATGGAGTGAGATCATAGAACAACACAACCAACTCCAAGTTATAAAGAGAACTATAGCTGGCACATATTGATGCATAGCTAAAAGGATCAAAAGACATCTATTTTTCAGTCCTTTGCCAGTAAGTAAGTAGTAACTCCTCCATAAATAGCAAATGGATCTACAAAACATGCAAAATCAGAGCATGCATTTTGTGTTGTCCACTGATGCCAAACCAAGGCTAAAGTGGACTCCTGAACTTCACCAACGGTTCATTGAGGCCACAAATCAGCTTGGAGGTGCAGATAGTGAGTATAACACAAACTTCATAAACCTTACTGTTTCTATTACCATCATTGTTATCATTGGATTTTGTAGTACATCTTATCTGATACTATTTTTCACACTGTGGCATCTTGTGGCAGAAGCAACTCCAAAGAGTCTTATGAGGGTGATGGGGATTCCAGGACTTACTTTGTACCACCTCAAGAGCCATTTACAGGCATTCATTCCCCTTTTGTAATGATATTATAATTCTTTGTTTTTCATTCACTGAACATGGAAATCATAAGTTGTGACATTTTTTCTGTTTCTGATTACAGAAATATAGACTTGGGAAAAGCCAACAACTAGATACCAGCTCTGACAGCAAACAAGAAGGTGACTAGTAGTGTGTCTACTTCAACAGCAAATAGCATGATTATTATTTATCTCACTTGGCATAATATCTCCTTTTTTGGTGCAGATTACATAGAAACCAAGAGCAGTGATGGCCATTGCAGCAGGGAAATCAGTCTTGGGGCCCAGAATCAAATTACTGAGTAATAATTTTAAATTAATCAAATATTTTTATTTTATTTTAAAAGACTTCGTGTCTCACATAGAAATAGTATTTCCTAGAGAATTAATTCGTCAAGTTCTGTGTTCGTTTACCAGAAACATGCAGATAGCTCAGGCCCTCCAAATGCAAATGGAAGTACAAAGGAAACTTTATGAACAAATTGAGGTAGCACATTAGATATGATTATGAATTTAAACTTGCTCTTATCAAGGTTTTAAAACTGTGGCCACGATCGTTGTTTTGTAATGTTCCTTGATATGCAAAATGTGATCATATATACTGAAAAAATATTTGAAGTTGCAGCTAAAATGGCGATTGTTGATCATTTTCTAAAAACCTTGCCCTTGTTTCAATTCTGAATGATGCATAAAGTCATGTGAATCATTTTGAATGGTGATTTCAGGTGCAGAAACATTTGCAGCTCCGAATTGAAGCTCAAGGAAAGTACTTGCAATCAGTGCTAAAGAAGGCACAGGAAGCACTTGCTGGATACAATTCTGCCCCAGTGGGGATAGAGCTCACAAAAGCTGAACTTTCCCAGCTTGTCACCATCATCAACAATGCTTGTCCAAGCTCTCCCATCTCAGAACTAACAGAGACAAGAGGGTTGAGTTTAAGCTGTGGGGACAGGAAAAGAGACAGAGGCACTATGTGTTCACTGGAAAGTTCCTTAACATCTTCTGAAAGCTCTGGGAGAAAGGAAGAGAAACAATCAATGGAAGAGATAGAGGAGTTCAAAAGCTCCAATAATGCTTCAGTTGAATTGCCGTTGATGGGCTTTCACACTGAGAATAAAGCATCTAACACAGGCTCTAGCAATGAGGCCAGTGGGAGAAAGAGAAGTGCAGCAACAAAATCTAATGATGGTAGATATGTTGTTGAACAACCATGTGGAAAAAGAAGTGGCAACAAGTTCAGAAAGCCAGAAATGCTTGACTTGAACAGCCAATGCCAGATTGACATGGACTCAACAACTTCAAAAACATTAGACTTAAATTGCAGCTTAAACTTTTGGGAACCATGAAGATAGTTTTTACATACTCCCTAATATTATATTATATATATGTATGTATGTATAATATATGCGGCAAAATCTGTGATTAAACAAATCTGTTAATATAGTATGTATATCTTTTATGATTATAATGAAAAGAAAGAAGAATTTGACTGTATATCCTGGGGAAGAAAAAAGTTATTAGGCATGTATAATGATATGGTGTGGTGAGGCATATCTCTCGAACCAGTAAGCACTCTGACATCTATTGGTGTTGCTGATATTGGGCCAGAGAATAACAAATTTCTGCTGTTACAAGTTGGTAATGGTACCCACTGGTTTGGTTTAATTATTAGCCTTCTAAAGGCCCTACCAAAATGTGTTGGTAACGTCTAAATGATCAGTATTATTCCAATTTTAACCCTTTTTTACCTCCAAGTAACTCACTGAAACTGTTGAGGCACATTAGCTATGTTGTTCATATAAACTTACTTGATAAGCTTACTTGAACTGTCTAAAGGGAAGAAAGAAGCTTATGACCTATATATAATGATATATAATGATGTGATGAGCATAAGTTGTGGACAAAAGGAAACAATTAAGGAATGAATGAATGATGAGTCAAAAAAAAACTTATGCAGTTGATTGATGAGGTCTAACTTTAATTTATTGATATAATGTTGTCGATAATTAGGAGGCAACCTTGTTGTTTGAATAATTTATTTAGTTAAATTATATGATATGTTCTTATTTAACTCTAGAACAAATGAATTATCCATATCATGTTTAGATGTGGAACACTACTGTTTTATTAAACAAGTTCATGAGCATCTTACAGCCCTTTGCTTTGTTTAAATAAACCATAAATAAAATTAATTGAAAAAGAAGTTTGTTCTCATGAAAACGACATTCTCTTCTTAAATAATTATTTCCTTCAACACCATTTAATAAATAGATAAATCTCTGTAAATTCTGTAATAAATTATTTTGTTGGTTTCTAATGATTAGCTCTTAGGAATCCAAGATTGTGCATATATATGTGGACTAAGAACATTTATATTAGAATACTCTTTCACCCTTTTTATAACCATTTGTGCACGAATGACATGAGAAATGAGAAAATAATTAGATTGTATTAAACACCCAAATGACTTCATATAAGTAGAATTAGTATTTTAGCTTAAATGTACTTACCTAATATTCGCTAATGATTTGCAATGTGTAGTGTTTATCACATATCATGTGTCAAAATTAGATGATAAACAAATATTGATATTAAAATTGTGTATTTTTTAACTATTAAACAAAAATCAAATTGGTAATAATACAAAGATGAAAATTGTCCGTTTGTTTAAATAAACAAACTAAAATTAAAGAATTAAAACTACAGAAAACTAAAATTACTCGCTTATTAAAGTATTAGAAAAGGCAATATATAGGTATATTTTCATTGTCTATCTAAGTACGACAAAATCAGCATTAAGAATGAAACCTTAACAAAGAAAAGAAAGCACAACGCCGAACAGTGTCTTACGATGGTTGTTGGGAGTTCTTAAGAAAAAGGTTGAGATTAGTATTACACTTTTTAGTAACGGCTAACCCTAACCCTTTTCGATTTTAAAATAGCTATAAGTAGAAAAACTCATTTTATATATATATATATATATATATATATATATATATATATGTGTGTGTGTGTGTGTGTTTTTCGGTAGATATTTCTGGGACCGAAAGGACTAACCTCGATGACGTGACTCCGCTTCCTTCTGGTGTTTGATCTTCAAAGATAATGGAAGACCCTCAATCCTCAGCAAGTTGATGCTTAGAATGGAGAGAGGGCTATCGTGGTTACGATAGTGATCAGTCAGGTATGAGAGTATGAGTGTGAGAGAATGTTAGCTTACCTTGTTTGGAGGCCTTAGTTCTTTATTTATAGGCTTTGGATTGATATGAGATCAATAGAACAGAATAAAATATAAACAGAATAAAATATAAACAAACTTACCTGATATATCTCTAATGAGATATTATTTGATAAGTGATATATGATATTGTTCATTTATCCGTATTTGCGACATGATGGGTCTCGAGCCCAATAAAGCTGGATCAGTTTGATAATTCGGCCCTTTTAATTAGTAAGCTGGACCGCTCGGTGACGCTGATGTGCCTGGTCGTCAAACTAAGCGTCAGAGATATATAGGGTTTGCTAACGCGTCTACGCCCTTTTTTTTAGTTGGTATATTTTAGCAATGTGTATCGGGTTTTAGTAGACAAAAATATTCTTATATATCATGGATTCTATGTTCTAAGATCAAGGGTATTTTAATAATTTTCATTCTCGAAACTAAAAAAACACCTAAACTCGTACTCAGCTCTCTCATTCCTCTTAATCCTTTCTCTTTCATCTCTCTCACTCTAATCTTTTCTTTGTCATCTCTACTGTAGCCCCAATTGAAAAAAATCAGAAACACTAACGGTTAAACAAAATCTTACAAAAAAATGATTTTATAATGAGTTTTCATTTTATAATTTTTGTCTTATCTAATTTTCACAAGCATAATGACATATGAAGGAATTGGTAATTCGCCTGGAAAAAAAATCAGAAACACTCGCTAATAAACAATTTCTTACAAAAAATGATTTTATAATGAGTTTTCATTTTATAATTTTTGTCTTATCTAATTTTATCTAATTTTCACAAGCATAATGACATCAAAGGAATTGGTAATTGGCCTGGAGAAAATCAGAAACACTCGTTGTTAAACAATTTACAAAAAATGATTTTATACTGAGTTTTCATTTTATAATTTTTGTCTTATCTAATTTTATCTAATTTTCACAAGCATAATGACATCAGAGGGAATTGGTAATTGGCCTGAGGTTTTTTAAGAGACGATGATTCAACATCTACGGATGATGAAATTAGAGAGGTTTGTAAAGATGATGAGATTGAAGAGATCTTGAATTAAACTTTGCCTGAAGGCGAATATGCCAATTACTCAACTCTTTACAAAGGTAAATTGTTTAACGAAGACTATTTCTGATTTTTTTTTTCAATTGGATCTACCATAGGATGATAGAGAAAATGTTGGAGTGAGATAAATGAAAGAGAAAGGATTAAAAGGAATGAGGAACGTCAGTAAGGGTTTAGGGGTTTCTTGTTTTTTTTTTTAGTTTTGGGAATGAAAATTATTCAAATACCCTTGACTTTAAAACTTAGAATCCATAATATATGAGGGTATTTTTGTCTACTATAACCCGATACACATTGTTGTTGGAAAACAGGTAGGCTTCTTTATACACCAAGAGATGGGGTGAATTAGTGATGTTTCAAAAATATGTTCTTTTCGCAATCTTGCAAACAAAGTATAAATCTTTTTAAACTTTCTTGAAATGCAAGCAATCAGAAAATGTATCCAGTGGGAAAAACGCAGTAGACTGTGTTAGAAATAGAGTCGACTGGAATGTAAAAGATAAGGGATAGAGAAAATCAAACACAGGTTTTTATACTGGTTCAGCCAACAATGCCTACATCTAGTGTCCTTCCACCCGGAAGCAAATGTACTATAATGGTTGCGGTTTTTACAACAAGAAATTTATAGAAGACCTCCACGTCAAAAGTATAAATCTCCTCTCTAACCCAAAACCAAAATATAGCTACACAACAAAACCAGAATTGCAGCAAGAATCCCCTCTTCTGCAATCTACAACACCACTTTGAACAATCCTCAAAGTGCATTATCTCCCTGTATCACAACAAGTACAATTCCAGCAGTCTTCATAGGATGCCAAGCCTTGATCACAATTCAACAGTCTTCACATGATGCCTGATAACGGTCTAAAAACCATTATTTTCATGCTTAAATGTGATATCAAAACACACCCTTTGTAGCTTAGAATGAGCTTAAAATCAAGTAGAACACTTAGTTGAGTCATTAGAGAGTCAAAAGTTGGTTTTAGAGATATTATGCTTCTTTTTGCATTGTTTTGTAGGGTTTTGATGAGAATTGAAGGTGGAAGTGAATTAGGACGGACTTAGACTCAAGAAAGAGGAAGAAAAAGGAAGAAAAGAAGAGTCTATGAACCGCTCAGCGGCCAAAATCAACGTTGAGCGGTCAAAGCGATTAGAGGCAAACCGCTGAGCGGTAAAACTGACCGCTGAGTGGTGGCGCGGCTAAGAGGGAAACCACTGAGCGGTTTACTTAGGCACTGAGCGGTTATATGTTTTTATTTGGCTTAGATTTTGTTATCTTTTTGGTCTATAAATAAATCTAATGCGATTCAAATTGTAATCTTTTGGCCAGCAGAGACGTCCAGAGCTGTTCTACACACCTTGGAGGAGGTTCCTTGGATGCTTAGGCTCCAATCTACCAAATTTAGGGTTTATTCTTCCATTCTTTCATTATTTTTCATCTAGATTCACCATGTCAATGGTGAACTAAACCCTAGGTTGTTGGGGAACAATGTAATCTTTTGAAACTCTCTTATATAAAAATTCTTATCTTCTTTATATGCTTTCATATGCTTACTTTATCATTTGTTGGGTTCCTTACCTTTGCTTAATGCTTTTATCGTTCAACTCATTCGGTAAATGTTGTTTGTCTTTATTGATATGGAGATGTACAGTAATGTCATGAATTGGGGGGAATTCCTTGATTATGCTAATACCGCCTAGAGATAGGGGTAGGACGATCAATTGTATTTTTCTTCCATTTATCATGCATTATTAGTTACTAGGAGAGGCTAGAGATAGCAAGCCAGTAATTGGCAATAGGTGATAACGACTGAAAAACAGTTATTTTCATGCTTCATTTGAGATCAAAATACACCCTTTAAGGCTTAGAATGAGCTTAGAATTAAGCAAAACACGTAAGTTGAGTCGGTTGAGAGTCAAAAGCTATTTTTATAGATATTATGCTTGTTTTGCATTGTTTTGCAGCATTTTTAATGAAAATAAAGAATGGGACTAAAGATAGAAGGTCTTAAACTCAAGAAAGAAGAAGAAACATGAAGAAAAGAAGAGTTTAGGAACCGCCCAACGCCAAAATCTAACGCTGGGCGGCCAAATGCGAGGAGAAGCAAACCGTCAGGCGGTACAACTCACCACTAGGCGGTGGGACGATTATGGAGAAACCGTCGGGCGCCAAAAGTGCCATGCCGGACGGTTGTCTGCTGGGCTTGGGCCTAAATTCTGTGACGCTCCTTAGCTATAAATAGCCCTAGTGCGACTTTAGATGTATTCTTTTGACAGAAAGGGGCGGCCAGACCTAGTATTCTTTTTATCCAATCTAGGGTTTGCTTTTCCATTTTTCCATCATTTTTCATCTAGTTTCACCATGACAATGGTGAACTAAATCCTTTTGTTGTTAGGGAACAATGTAATCTTTTGAAACTCTCTTTTATTGAAACTCTTATTTATTTATATGCTTGTCGTATGCTTTGATTATCAATTGTTGGGTTTCTCCTCTATGCTTAATGCTTTTATCATTTAACTCATTCGATAATTGTAGTTTGTCTTTATTGATACGGGAACGTACGATACTGTCATGAACTGATGGGAAATTCCTTGATTAAGCAATACCACCTAGGGATAGGGCGTAGGACGATTAATTGTTTTTACTTCCTGAAATTGCAAACTCCAACAACTCCATTCATCCATAGTTTTTTTCTCGTCAACTAAATCAATTGAACTTGCATGTTTACTTTTTGTTTTTGCATCCAAACTACAAATTAATTTTCTTTACAAGTCTTACGATTTCAATTTGCACGAACGATAAGGCCTTCGAGTTCTTTGGTAAGAACGATATTGGGTTTACCAATTATATTACTTGAAACGATCCGGTACACTTGCCAGAGTGTTAACAATAGGCTCTTTTCGCCAAGAGATTGGGTTTAGGGTAGACTAAGAAAGTTTGCATGGCAATATGATAAATAAGCGAAGTAGATAAGAAAAGTAGATATAAGAGGGTGGATAAGATGAAATTGTAAACCCCAACAACTCCATTCATCCATAGTCTTTTCTAGCCAATTGATTCACTGCATTTTGCATGTTTACTTTTGTTCTTTGCATTCACAACCTTAAAATTAATTTCTTCTCAAGTCTTATGTGATTGGTTTACACGAAAGTTAAGGCCTAAGAGTCCTTTGGGAAAAGATACTTGGACTTACCCATTTTATATTACTTGATAACGATCTGGTACACTTGCCAGGGACTTAAGAATGCCAAGCCTTCAATACGATCAAACATAAGAACCTTTCTTGTGCAGGTAACGATTAGCAAGTGTAAGCGCACAATGTCTCCTCAATGAATCTCGTTCAAGAAAGATCACCACCGTCTTCTTGGAGAATTCTTGGAGCTAAGAGAAATCTGAAACAGAAATGAAATTGTTAGTTCATCAAAAGTCTCTGAACAAACCTGTGTTCAGTCTATTTATAGATTTATGTTATACAGTTAGATTCTCAGTCGAATGTGCTACTAATTCAGTCGATTGTATTATAACAGTTATAATAGTTCAGTTAACATAGTAGCTTACGGTCAACAAATAACAGAACACATTCAATACAGTTGACCAAGTCATCAATGCTCAAATAACATTTAAAAATATAGCCGTTAGAGTGCAAGAGCATAACAAAATTCCAAATCAGACAACAGATATAGTCGAATACGTAAAACACATAGTCGACATCAAACATGTAAAACATTTTGAAATTCTTTTCTTCTTAAAATTACACATAGCACTGATCTTCAAAATCTGCACAAAGACTTTAGCATAGTCGAATCCATTTACAATGTAATCGATTGTACTAGAACTTTGTCACATAGTTAAAAGTTCATAAAAGTGCTTGTGGTTTTCAGCTTTAATAAAAGTGCAGTAAAACATATTAAATAATGCAAAACACATAGCACATAAAGCATATAAACACGTTCTAGATATATATCAATCAATCAGCATAGGAACATGTAATACAGTTCACAAACATGTTCAACAGATATAACAGTTAATATGCATAAGAACATGTAATAACAACAAACAACATATGCATGTTATTAAGCAATGTGTTGTCATAATCAAAAACTAGATTGATATAGAAATTGTGTTGTCAATAATCTCAACAATCTTCCCCTTTTTTTATGATGCACAACCATGAATAACCAACCATGTTAAGCCCCTGGCAAATGTACCAGATCGTTATCAAGTAATATTAACGGGTAAGTCCGAGTATCATTTCCCAAAGGACTCTTAGGCCTTAACTTTCATGTAACCTAATTTCATAAGACTTGAGAAAAGAATAAAGTTTTGATTGTTAAATGCAAAAACATAATTAAACATGCAAATGCAGTTAATCAATGGTTGAGGAAAAACTATGGATGAATGGTGTTGTTGGGGTTTACAATTTCATCTTGTCCACTCTCACATATCTACTTTTCTTATTTACTTCAGTTGTTTATCCAATTGCCATGCAAACTTTCTAGCCTACTTTTAACCCAATCCCTTGGTAAAAAGAGCCTATTATTAATTATCGGCTTGCTATCCCTAGCCTCCCCTAGTAACTAATAATGCAATGCGATCGGAAGCAAATACAATTGACCGTCCTACCCCTATCCCTAGGCGGTATTAGCATAATCAAGAAATTTCTCACCAGTTCATGATATTTCTGTACGTCCCTATATGGATAAAGACAAACCACTTTTAATGAATGAGTTAAACAATAAAAGCATTAAGCAAATATGAGAACCCAACAATTGATAAACAAGTATATGAAAAGCATATGAAATAAATAAGAATTTGAATATATGAGAGTTTCAAAAGATTACATTGTTCCCCAACAACAAAGGGTTTAGTTCACCATAATCATGATGAACTAGATGAATTGCATGGAAAGAATGAAAAGATAAACCCTAGATTTGGTAGGTTGGAGCTCCCACATCCAAAATCCTCCTCCAAGAGGTGAAAAAAGTGTTGTGTCATCTTCCTCTGCTAAAATATTGAGTTTTGATTCGCACTGGGCCTATATATAGGCCAAAAAGATAACAGAAAGATCACAGAATCCACCAAATAACAATAGAAAACTGCCTAGGCGCCTAAGTAAACCGCTCAGCGGTTTCCCCTTAATCGCAGGATCGCTCAGCGCCCAAAATTGCCGCTCAGCCCCCAAAATTGTCGCTCAGCGCCAAAAACTGACCGCTCAGCGCCCATTTTCACCGCTCAGCGGTTTGGTCAACTTTTCTGGTTGACTGGTTGACTTTTTTGGTTGGCTGGTTGACTTTTCTGCATTCTGGGTGACTTTTCAGCACTCCAACCATTTGATACTTCAACCTTTCTTCCAATTCATTCCAAAAACCTATAAAATCAAGGGAAACCAATCATAAAACCAAGAAAACCATCTTTGACTCTCTTATTCTCTAACTTAATAAAAATGCATGATTTCAAGCTAATTCTAAGCCATAAAGGGTGTGATTTAATATCAAAATTAAGTATGAAAATAACTGTTTTTCAACCGTTATCACAACCCCAAACTTAGAATTTTGCTTGTCCTCAAGCAAAACAAGATGTAACTCAGTTTTCAAACAATCACTACAATGGATTAATACTTTCCAAAACTCTTTCTTCCAAGAAAAGTAATCACTCTTAGCTTATCTTAAAAATATCAGTCAAGATGTAAGATGCATTACTTCCAGTAAACAAAATATGGTGTTCACATAATCACAATTTTTTCAATAGATGCTATTATCATGAATGACCAATTAACCAAGAACAGATGCAATCATGTATAATTGGAACTACTCCTCACTAAGGAAAGTGTTTCACTCAAGCACACAAGTGTATATT
>NC_028361.1:13972845-14007466 GCF_000741045.1 Vigna radiata var. radiata | reverse complement strand
TTTTTTTATGTTTTGCTTAACACATTAGCTCAATGCTTATCTTTTTCTTTTTCAACTTTCCCAACAGCCCCAAACTTGAACCTTTATCAATACCACACAATAATTCTCAACTTAACTCAAGGTAAAGATTTGCAAAAGGGTTTTCTCATACTGTTTAAGGCTTAGGTTCAAAAAGGGTAGAACACATTGTGCTCTTTTTTGACACACACGCCGCGAGGTTAGGTTAGGGTGCGACTTTCAACGCCGTTTCGAATCTAAACCCTAAGTTGATGACGTTTTCGTATGCTACTATAAGTACCTGTGTGTGTTCCTTCGTGTAATGCATAGCAAACAAAAACAAAACAAAACCACTCGTATAACTGCGTGCGTCAAATCTCATTTGTCAACTTTCCACAGATCGAAGTATATATCCCACAAATTAACTATTAAATATTAACATATTATACATGTTTTTCATTATTATTCTTAGAGGGTATTCAAAGTTAATTACTATTTTGTTTTTAATATTGAAATGTAATGAGATTAAACAATCAAATTAAAGCAATTGGATTGATTCAAAATTACTAATTCCATTCCTTGAAAAAGATGTTATAATGATAGGACCAGACAAGGAAAACAAAAAAAAAAACAACAAAAGATGGCGTTATAAGCCATACTTAAAAGAAAACCAAAAGACAGCTTATGACTTTAGACAAAACAGGGTAGATTCAGAGGATCCAAAAGTGCTTTCATCACTAACATCATCCACTTATTCCTTTTCAGGTTCATTTGATGATGATGAGATCTCAATAAAGTATTTAAAGATATCATCCATCTTCTCATTTGAATTCTTCAGCGACTTTCTTAAGATATCTGCCCTTTTTTAAGCTAATTTGAATCTTTCTTCCACACGTTTTTCAAATTTGGAGTTAGATGGAGCAAACTCTTGATCATTATCACACTCTTCAGTTTTCTTCTTTGATTTTGAAGGATTTAATTCATTACAGAATATCCATCCAAGTGGTATTCTCTTCAAACCAATGCATGTCAGGGTGGCCTTACCAATTTCATTTTCTTTGCCACATGTTCATTTATTTTCTCCAATGAGAATTACACCATAACTTTCCAGAACTTTGCTTATGAAAACGCCATATGGAATTTTGTGCCAACCACCAGTTCCAACTTCTAGGATATGTTCTTTAAAGACAACTACCCAATTTGTTTGAATTCTTTGCACAATAGCATATAGTAGATAGACATCTTTAGGGGTTAGCTTGATGATATTATATCTTCTAGGCAAAAGGATATGTCCAGTAATGAAGGCAATAACCCTTTCTTCTTTGTCAAGCCATTTAAATAGGAATCCTTTTTTCCTTTCTATATCTTCCACGATATCTCATGAAGCTCTTGAACATTTTGGTTTTCCATATCTTCTTGTATTGTGGACAGTCAAATTTATGAGACAGTGTTCCAGCATCTCTCAGTCCAGCGAACTTCCACCATATGTCATTGTCGATGACAATGTCTACACCTTTTACTCGCGAATGAATATTTCCATTCACTTCTTTGACATTGTAAAAGAAAACTTCCACTAAGTCAGGATAATAATCTCCCTTAATCTGAACGAACTTGTCAAGACCTTGAAATTTAAGATCTTTAGGAAACATAAATTTTTCTTGTTCGAACAAAGTCAGTTCAGTCGTTTGTTGTGTAACCACTTCCTTGAGCATTCTCAATGTAAGAAACCTTTTCTTGGAATTATCATCATTGATCCAGCCAAAGGAATTTGCTTCTCTTTTAGAGGATGGAATGATTTTTTTCCTTTTATGGGAAAAAGATGTCATGTTGTAGAGATGGAGAGTACTCTTGGTCATAATAAGGGTTTTGTTTAACATTGTGATTGAGTACATGAGGCAAACACACACACATATATAAAAAGAGACGCACCAAAGATGTAGCATTAAAATCTATGATTTAAATCCTAACGTTCTAAAAATAGATTTAAAAAAAAACTTGAGAAACATAGTCGAATGAATTAAACAAGTAGTCGACTAAGACACACAGAAAAACAGAGTTTCATAATCAAACAATCAATTAACTAGACAATCAATTCAAACACAGTGTTCAATCAATCACATGATCACAACCAATCAAATTCAATATGAATAGGACAATTTTCATAATCTTTTTCTATTATAACAGTTTTAATTTCAACCTTCTTAGAAGATAACAAAGCTTCTTTTAATTCTTTTTCTAATTTCTCATTATCAGCAACAAAGTTATTAATTCTATTCTTATAGTCTCTTCTTTCAGAATTTAGTCGATTAACCTTGTACTGTAATCGCATTGCTATCAGCATGTAGTTCTTTAAACGCATCTTGCAGCAGATCATATTTGACTTCCACTAGTTCATTTGAGATGTCCGCATCACTGTCATAATCGTCCCATATAACTCCAGTCATGTAGCATATGTATGATTCCTCTTCTTGATCAACATCTTAATCGCTTGAGCTTTCGGAATCTGAGTTCTCCCAAGCAATGTATGCTCATTTTCTTTTCATATTTCTGCCTTGAGGAAATCTCTTCTTTCCTTTCTGCTTCGGCTTTAGATCATGACAATCAGGCTTGATGTGACTTTCTTTTCCACATTCATAGCACTGGACAACATTTGTACTGAAGCTTTTCTTTTTGCCTTAACCTGCAAGGTTAGTCAGTTGATTATCATTATTTAACAGTCGACTAAATTTCCTTACCATCAAGGTCATCAATTCTTTCTCGTCCATGTCTGTTTCTGAGTTGTTCTTGCTTGTAGCTTTCAGAGCAATGAACTTCTTTTCTTCAATCTCCTCTTCATCCTTTAGTCTACCAAATTCCAATTCATGTTCACGTAACTTGCCAAACAGGGTAGCCATGTTCATCGTTGTGAGATCTTTGGATTCAGAGATTGTTGTGATTTTTCGTTGCCAATTTCTGTTCAGACTTTTCAATATCTTGATATTGATCTCTTCTTTGTTAAATATCTTCCCAAGAGCCATGAGATGATTTACTATGTGAATGAATTGTTTCTGCACATCATAGATGTTTTCACCAGCTTTCATTCTGAACAATTCATACTCTTGTATCAAAGAATTCTTTCTTGATCTCTTTACTTCATTTGTGCCTTCATGAGTTACCTCTAAGGCATCCCACATTTCCTTTGCAGTTTTGCATTGAGATATCCTGAAAAATTCATCAACAGTTAGTGTAGAGGCAATAATAATGCTAGCTTTAATATCATACTGAACTTTTCTATTTTCATCAGCAGTCCACTCAGTAAAAGGTTTCAAAACAGTTTTTATCATCAACAATTTTTGTAGGCACAAAAGGTCCATTTAATATGGCATCCAAAATTCCTTTATCTTGCGATTCAAGAAAGATTTTCATTATAATTTTCTAAAAAGGATAATTTTCACCAGCAAACAAAGATGGTCTGTTTGTTGAAGCACCTTCACCAAAAGTTTGAAAACTAGAAGCCATCCCCAGGTTTGTATAGTCGAATAAGAGAAAAACAGAGTCAACTAGTTTTTCAAATATCTTATATAACCAACTCTGGTGCCAATTGTTGGAAAACAGGTACGCTTCTTTATACACCAAGAGGGGGGTGAATTGGTGATGTTTCAAAAATATGTTCTTTTCGCAATCTTGCAAACAAAGTATAAATTTTTAAACTTTCTTGAAATGCAAGCAATCAGAAAATGTATGCAGCGGAAAAAATGTAGTAGACTACGTTAGAAATAGAGAAAATCAAATACAGGTTTTTATACTGGTTCGGCCAACAATGCCTACATCCAGTGTCCTTCCACCCGGAAGAAAATGCACTATAGTTGTTGTGGTTTTTACAACAAGGAATTTATAGAAGACCTCCATGTCAAAACACATAGTCGAAATCAACCATGTAAAACATTTTGAAAATTCTTTTCTTCTTAAAATTACACATAACACTGATCTTCAAAATCTGTACAAAGACTTTAGCATAGTCGAATCCATTTACAATGTAATCGACTGTACTAGAACTTTGTCACACAGTTAAAAGTTCATAAAAGTGCTTGTGGTTTTCAGCTTTAAAATATGTGTAGTAAAACATATTAAATGATGCAAAGCACATAACACATAAAGCATATAAACACGTTCCAGATATATATATATATATATATCAATGAATCGGCAAAGAAACATGTAACACAGTTCACAAACATGTTCATGAACAAATATAATAGTTAATATGCATAAGAACATGTAATAACAGCAAATAACATATGCATGTTATTAAGCAATGTGTTGTCATCATAAAAAACTATATTGATATAGAAATTGTGTTGTCAACAATCTCAACAATTAATAAAATGTACTAACTGAACAATAGGCATACGCACATTAGCAATATATATATATATGATGGAGATGTATTACATATAGTTTCTAAAATTGTTTTTCTGAGTAACAGTTTTTTTTTTATTAATTGTATATTGATTAAAATTTATGATTTATTAGTTATTATTTTAAAACGTTTTATACTAAATTGAAAATTCAATAAAAAATTGAAAACATATATCTATTAAAACTAGTTTTCTTTGTGATTTTCTTACCATTTTTAAGTTGGTTTAACCATTTCTTGGTAAGATTTTTCAGTTCAAAATTCAGTATTCAAATATAAATTACATGGTCAAGTAATAAGAAATCTTCTTTTAGTCCTTTAATGATGAATGTTTACTTATGACTAGATTAAAGAATTAAATGTTGGTATATTATTAATCTAATATATAACCTAATTATAATTATAAAAACAATATAATTAAAAGAAATTAAGAAAAAAGAGTAAATTATTATTTTAATATAATTGATATATTTTATTTAAGAAAAAAATTAACTTTAATGTGAAATGAAGGTCCAGTTAATGTGCAGTTAAAAGTATGAAATTAGAATATATATTCACATGAATTCTATATTCAGGGTTAGTTTCATTACATATTTAAAAACAATGTGTGAAGCATGTAGGAATTATATCAAAGGATCATTACATTAAAGTTATTTTTTCTTTAAATATATATATATATATATATATATATATATATATATATATATATATATATATATATATATGTTAGTTATTAAAGATCAAACATTTACTTAATTACCTTAATCATTATGAGATTGTAAGGAAAACTCAATTAAAATCTCTTGGTATGTTTTCTTTTTTTCTTGTTATACTAAAAATAAAATATATTAATATTTGTTATATTGAAATGAAATAATTATGCATAGAAAAAAAAATTATACATAAATATCCAAAATGCTAAATAATAGCTATATATATAATTAATATGATGTGATTGAAAGAAAAAGATAAAGAAAAAATTGATATTGATTAAATGTTTGTGAACAATGAATGTTATTGTAAAATACTTTCTAAATAGCAGCTAAATCATCTTATTCTGTACAACAAAATAATGCACAAAAGCTGTGGCAAAGTAACTAAAATTATTAGAATTAGATATTTAAACTCAATTGTCTCAATAATTAAGCCCTTAATCATTTCATTTACTACTTGTATAAAAAGTTATAGAAATGAAAGAGTCACACTCACTCCTTTGGGTCCCTTCATTCATTATCATATTCATAGTCAATAATGGAATACATATATGGTCGTATGCGAGGCACGTGACACCTTTTCCACTCACTTTATTTTTCTTCCAAACATATCATCATGCAATGGAATACTTATAATGTGATTAAGCAGATTATTAATTATGTCTGCATGCATAATTATTATTGTTACAACCCACATCATAGATTATTCCATTTTTACCCACATGCCATTATGCCCACACTTTGTAATAATTTTCACTTTGTTTAACGTAAAAAAGTCTCTTGGACCATGCTAAGAAAGTGAAATTTTGTTAGCATGGAATCATTAGCCTTGATCTTCAAAAAACTGTGTGGACTTAATTCACACGAAATATTATTTTAATAAAACAAAACCTTCTCTTTTTTGGATATCACAACCACCTATGAAATTCAAGGTTAGACAAAAACATCATGTTCCTAACAGACAACGGTTGTGGCCAACAAAGGAAGAAGGAATTATTAGTAACACCATGCGCATTTTTTAAATGTTTTATGCAGTGTAAACTTTAATCAATTGGTGTCACCAGCCAAGAGAAAGAAAATGATTTGCATAGCCCACATTTTGGCAAATAAAATCAACAACTTCCTCACTAGTCAAGCATTAGCTCATTGTAATATGGAACTTCCACAAATTAACCAAGTTCGTAGGCTTCTCATAGCATTTGTGTTGTTTCTTCTTGCAACTTTGGTTCTGTCTTTTCCTTTTGAGTCTCCAGGTAAGTTATATATAATTTCTCTTTGTTTTCTTATTGAGCTTGAAACAATGTTTTGAGGGGTCTTCACTTGATTTCCCTTTGTAGGCAATGTTAGGCAATGGCACATGACTTCTGATGTAAAGGAAGTAGCAGGGAAGTCTTATGACTATATTATAGTGGGTGGAGGCACATGCGGTTGTCCATTAGCTGCTACTCTATCAGAGAAATTCTCTGTGCTGCTTGTAGAAAGGGGTGGTTCACCATATGGGAATCCTTTGGTGATAGAAAGGAGGAACTATGGAATTCCATTACTTGAGACTGACAAATACATGTCAGTGGCACAAAGTTTCATTTCACAGGATGGAGTTGGCAATGTGAGAGGAAGAGTTCTGGGGGGATCATCAGCTATAAATGGGGGCTTTTATAGTAGAGCAAGTGAGGATTTTGTTTGCAGAGCTGGTTGGGACAAGAAGCTGGTCAAAGAAGCTTATGAATGGGTGGAATCAAAGGTTGTCTTTCCTCCTTTTTATCTATCACCATGGCAATCTGTTGCTGAATTCAGCATACTTGAAGCAGGAGTTTTACCATACAATGGCTTCAGCTTGGAACATATCAAGGGAACCAAGATTTCTGGAAGTGTGTTTGATGAATTTGGAAAGAGACACACCTCAGCAGACCTTCTGAATGCAGGGAACCCAAAGAACCTCACAGTTCTCATAAATGCCACTGTCAAGAGAATCCTCTTTCACCACAGTAGTAAGTAAAACAAAAATATAAGCATTTTTGTAACTAGCTATAATTGGTAGTTTGAAGTCTAAGTTGAATAAGCCATTTTGTAAGTAGCTGGGAAAAAAACATCTCAAATTGATTGAGTCTGATTAGCATTTTTAAGCGACCGATTCATAATTCAGAATTTTGACCGTTGAAATGTTGTAGGTTACAGGAATGAAACGAGAGCTAAGGGTATAAGTTTCATGCAGAGCAATAGCACATTAGATGAATCACATGAAGCCTACATAAAAGAAGTCCAGAATTCCAGTTCAAGGGGTGATGTCATATTGGCAGCAGGTGCCTTGGGTAGTCCCCAACTTCTAATGCTAAGTGGCATAGGGCCAAAAGAACAGCTGAGAAGGTTCAACATTTCGTTAGTACGTGACATTGAAGGGGTTGGGAAAGGAATGCAAGACAACCCTTGTATAGCAGTTTTGGTGGATTCTAAGCCACAGAATAGGCTTCCTGATCCACCCCAAATTGCAGGCATAACAGATGACTACAAAATTATAGTTGAAGCTTCAATACTTCCTCTAAGTTTTAATTCAACAAGGGTTAATGTTGCTGCCAAGATAGCTATGCCTACTTCAAAAGGGGTGCTTAACCTGAACAACACCGACCCCAGGCTGAACCCTTCAGTAAGGTTCAACTATCTAGCTAGTGAAAATGACATGGAAGAATGTGTCAAGATGACAAAACTGCTTGACAGAATTGCAAGGTCAAAGTCTATTGCATTTTTCCTAGGTGAGTCACAGCAAGAAAAACTGACATCTGCTGATGTTGATCTAAGAAACTTCTGCAAGAAAAATGTGAGAACAATCTATCACTATCATGGAGGTTGCACGGTTGGATCAGTGGTTGATGAGCACTACAAGGTGTATGGTATAAAGGGATTGAGAATATTGGATGGGTCGACTTTTTCAGAGTCACCAGGCACAAACCCAATGGCCACCCTTCTCATGCTAGGAAGGTATCAAGGACTAAAGATTCTGAGCGAAAGGAATGCAGTTTCTGACTCAAATGCCAATGACTCAAATGCCAAAAATAAAACAAAATGATTTATCTGTTATTACCTTTCAAACAAAACCAGCTTGTAAAAATCAATAAGGCAGCGCTTAGAAGCCTAACAGTGTGTACCATGCAAATAACAATTCTGCTTCTGTAATGTAAATTCATTTCATTTCAATTCATTCCCCCTCATCTCATCCAATTCATTGATTAACATTGAACCAGAGAACAAGAAAACCTTCATGAACTTTTCCTTTCTTTCTCGCTAGTCCTAAAATTATATAAATTTCTGAGTTCAACACGTTTCAAATAGCAATTCCAGAAATTTGTGTCGCGGTAACCCACACCAATGCAACCAAGACGAGTAAAAAATTCATAATTTATTCATTGCAAGAAAATATATCATATAATAACAATTTCGTGAATTTTGCCTGTACATATATTTATCAATCCTTCCCCAATTTCAAAACCGACAACACTCTACACCCAAAATCAAAACCATTCTCTAATTCTCTACAGCATCATCTCCAGGACTTGATCGAGAATCATCATTTGAAGAAGCAGCTTGATCATGATCCTGGCCTCTCCTAATCCTATTGTAAGAAAAACTAACCCAAACTTCATCACCACCATCCCTTCTCCTCTCTCCCCCTTCTTCCTCGCTCTTCATCACGCAATTCTTCTCCACGGGCATCTCATACCTACACACAGGGCAAGATCCATGAAGCCCCAACCACTTCTCAATACAATCACCATGAAACTTGTGCTTACACGGCATCTCCTTCGCCACCACACCAACCTCAAACTCCTCCAAACAAACCACGCACTCCAAATCCTCACCCTCTCCAACTTCCACACTTGGCATGGCCTCAATGGATTCTTTGGAAGCCGGAGGTCGACCACCTTTTCCGCTGCCGAGTTCGCGAAACAGAGCTTCGAGGCGCGAGTCGGCGTCGATGACCACCATGCCCTGAGTGAAGGGGTTCACCAAGATGATTCTTTGACGCTGGGGGCCTTCAGTGTTCCCGTTTTCGTGACGTGGGTCGTCGCCATCTCTTCCTGGGGCGGTCTCCGAGAGGCCAAAGAGAAAGGGAAGAAACAGAGTTATGTCTCTGTTTCGGTCCAACCTCTCGAAAACAGAATTCTCCGGCACCTCAGTCCCTGAAGCCATGATTTTTAATCAGAAAAGCTGTTTTTTTTTTTTTTGGTGAGAGAGGAAGAGGGTGTAATGAATGATTGAGAATAATGGAAAAATTGTTTGAGAATGGAAAAAGGAGGAGAAAGGGGGAGTGAATATAAGGGGAAACAGGGGGAGGGAGAAAGATGCACCCACTGATATGACTCACAGAATGTTGTGGAAGGATCTGGAAGTTGTTTGGGTTGTTGTGCTGTGCTGTATTGTGTGTGCCAATGAGGTAACAGACCATGTTTATCTTCAAAATTCAATTCAATCACTGTCTCATTCATTAGACCAAGATATTTAAGGAAGAATTTGGGTTGGCTATGTGCAGACCTTGTATTATAGGATAGAGCTTTTTGGTTTAGACAGATCACGAGGTAACTTCCTTCACTAAATACTTCAATTCTTTCTGTCATTTTGAAGATCTCTTTTTCACCTCATTAAAATAATTTTTCTTTTTTCAGAATTAGGACTAAAACTTTTATTCCAATGTGTTTTCTTTTTGTCACTACAAAAAAAAAAAATATTTACAAGCCTAAAATTTCTCACATTTTTTAACTTTCATAGTTATAAGTTTAATAAAAGTAAAAAAGATATTGACTAATATAATTATAGTAATTTAATATATTTAATTAATATATTTGTCATTTAATATAAGTTAAATAATTGTATATTGTTTTTAATTTTAATTTATTTTTTGTATTTTTAATATTTTATAGTTTTATTAAAAAGCAATAATAATTTAAGTTGACATTTATAATTTATTTTTTATATAGTCGTTTTAAGGTTTAATGTCTAAGTCCTTATTTATAATTTATTTTTGCTCTTTGTAATTGAATTTATATTCTTTTAACTTAATTTTTTAATTTAAAATTTAAAATAATAGAGTTCACTTATGTTTTTAATATAAGATGAGACAATCTCTTATCAATTTGATAGAAAGGTTTTATTTAATTTAATTTTAAAAAATAAAAGTTTTATTTAAGATTATGAAGAAAATAGGAACATGATGAAATATTAAACCTAGTTTTAATATCTTATTTTTGAATTATGGTAAAGTGATTTATTTTCTAATATATTATAAACAAATTTTTATCTTTAAAAGTAAAAATAATAAATATATTTTACATTTTTTTCTTACATTAGTTATAATTAATAATAAATATTAAAAATTAAAACTGAAAAATTATAAAAGATTTAAAATAAAATTAAGAAAAAAGTAAATCAAGACATGACAATATTTAGAGGACTTTAAAAAAAGGTAATGATTTTTTAATAATTCTAAATTTATAAAATATTTTATTACTTTTGCATTTCGTAATAAAATCTTTGTTTGTAATATATTAAAATGTTATTTTATAAAGATTAAATATGTTTTTAGTCCCTATGTTTTGGGGCGATTTTGGTTTTAGTCCCTCTTTCAAACTAAGATACAATTTAGTCCTTCAATTTTTGAAAACTCTGGTTTTAGTCCTTTTTACCAAATTTTTTTAACTTTATTTGTTGTTTCAAGCACGTTTCATTGAAGCAAAAATGTGTCAAACAGTGTAAACAATCCAAATGCTATAATGAAACGCGTTTGAAACAGCAAATAAAGTTAAAAAAATTTGGTAAAAAGGACTAAAATCAGAGTTTTTTAAAGTTGAAGGACTAAATTCTACCTTTCAAAGTTTGAAAGAGGGACTAAACCAAAATCACCCCAAAGTATAAGGACTAAAAACATATTTAACCCTATTTTATAATAATTTATATACAAAATTATTATATAATAAAATTATTATTATAATATAATATTTTTACATTTTTAATATATTCTTTTCGTTATCTTTATTATGTATAATGCTTTGATAAAACTTTATGTAATTATTTTTATTTTCCGATTTATTATTCTAATTATTATTTTATCGTGCAATTGAGTTGTATTTTTCATTTAGTATTGTACGATATGATATTTAGGTCGAACAGTTACGAATAGTAGCCGAACGGTCCTAAACGATTAATGAGTCTCGATCATATTAATGATGGTTCATTTTGGTTTTTTATTATTGGGCGTATGGACCCATGATTTGTTGAAAGTATATCTTAACAAATATTATAAGTATTAGATAAAATCAGATAAGATCTGAACAACCGGATATTCAGGTATAGCTGTTTATATTTGATAATAATCTATATATACAGGGCTGGAATCACAAGCCAGGTACGCTCTCTTATGCTATCTTACTCTACAATACACTTGCTACGTTTCACCTCGTTGTTTGGGAATTAGCAAGAGAGATTTACTCTCCACTCTCATACTGAGAATTGATAGCCTTGCACTCAAGGCTCTTCACTACAATACCCTAACTTGGGCGTCGGAGTGCCATTGCAGGTACCTCCTCCCTCTGGCCCAAGCTTCGAGATTCCTGGACGATTGAAGATTTGAGAAGAACAAACGATCGGGAGACAGGAGAAAGCACACCAATCGGCTAGATCAAGCGTCGCAAAGCAGGAGTGCCACGTCACCCAGGTCAATCCTTTCGGTCCTCAAAAATATCTACCGAAACATTTTGGCGCCCACCGTGGGGCCCGAAAGTGAAGACTCCCAATGGTGACCACAAGAGGTATGGAAAATCCGGATCCAATCCAGATGATTAGAGAACTACAAGTGCAGCTAGAGGAACAAGCCCAAACCATTGCAAATTTAAAGCAAGAGTTACAACAGAAGAAGGCCGAGGATGCCGAACGCAGTAAAGAAAAACAACAAGACTAGGAGACATCAGAGGACAGTCAAAATCATAATCCGCCTCCTCCCCCTCGGTCACCGGACCTCTTGCCGTTCACTAATGCCATCATGCAGGCCCCTATGCCCGATCGGCTTCCGCCTCAGGTTGAAAAATTTGATGGCACAACGAATCCAGATCATCATTTGCGGAATTTCATCGACTCCATGGCTTTTTACACTCAAAGTGACCCAGTAAAATGTCGGGCGTTCTCCGTGTCACTAAGGGGTGAAGCCCTAGAGTGGTATTACACCCTTCCACCCAATTCGGTGGATAGTTTCCGCACGCTGATGGGCATGTTCAAAAAGCAATACTCCACCAACCGATACGAGGAGGTTACTGCGGCCGAGCTAGTCAATCTCAGATAGGGGAAAGACGAAACTCTTAGAGCCTTCATGCATCGATACAATCACGCCGCTCGAAGGATAAAAGGTGTCAGCCCTGAATTCATCATTAGTAGTTTGCCCAATTGCCTAAAAGCGGGATTCGTCTCAGAAAGCTTATACGCCGAGTTACCCAGTACGTTGGAGGAATTGCAGCAAAAAATGGATAAATTTATCAAGATGAAAGACCAGAGGATCTTTCGGAAATAACAACACGAGGAGCACCCGGTGAATGGTAACAAGAAGGAGGGGAAACGTCGGAGTGAGAACGCTCGGGATCAGAAACCCCCGGCGAATCTAAACCCTAGGTACGATCGCTATGAGCACCTCACTGTCCCTAGAGAAAAGGTGCTGGAAAGGGCTTTGCAGTCCAACCTGATCTTTCAAAGAAGAAAATTTCCACCTAAGAACGTGGATACGACACAGGTATGCCGATTCCATAATTCAGGGGGACATACCACTCAAAGTTGCCAAACTCTCAAAGATGAATTGGAGAAGCTCATCCGTGCCGGACACCTCCGAGAATTCGTGAAAGAAGAATCTGCCCGTGCAGGACACTCCCCCAAAAAGACATGAAGAAGCCCGAAACGTACAAAGGGGAAGGGCAGCCACTCACGCCACCATTATCGTAGTCCCTCAAGACACAGATCCCGTAGTCGGCCTAGCGAGCGGGATCTCACAGTAAAAGGCAGGATCAATACTATTTCGGGCGGTTTTGCTGGAGGAGGTGCTTCATCCTCAGCTCGAAAGAGACATTTGAGAAGTCTGCACAGCGTTCACTCGGTGGTACGCAATCCAGTGTCAATGCCTGATATAACCTTCACGGACAGGGATTTTCATGCACCAGATCCTGACCAAGACGACCCTATGGTCATCACAGCCCACATTGCACAGTACGATGTGGGCAAGGTCCTTGTAGACCAAGGTAGTTCAGTCAATATACTATACTGGACAACATTCTGAAGAATGGAAATTGCAGAAGACGTAATTGCTCCGTTTAACGAGCAAATTGTTGGCTTCGCTGGAGAAAGAGTAGACACCCGGGGGTATCTCGACTTACGAACCCGCCTGGGGTCGGACGATGACGGTAAGGAACTTCGAGTTCGATTCTTGCTAGTGGAGGCAAACACGTCCTATAATGCCCTCCTTGGACGTCCTTGCCTAAATGCTTTTGGGGCGATCGTCTCTACCCCACATTTGGCAATGAAATTTCCTACAGATAGAAGAACTATATGCACCGTTCGGCCAGATCAGAAAACAGCCCGTCAATGCTACGTAGCCGGTCTAGAGGTCACGCCTTACAAAAGTGAAAACCGTACTGAAGCCATTCTGATCGACCTTGATCCCAGGACCAATACGGACGAGCGGATTCAACCTCAAGGCGAGATAAATTCTTTCATAGTGGGCAAGAACGAACAACAGACTACGTCCATCGGGGATAACCTTCAGCCATTTGAAGAAAACGCATTGAAAGAGTTGTTAAAGGTCAACAACGACCTGTTCGCCTGGAGCGCATCGGATATGCCCGGAATCCATCCCAGCGTCATTGCGCATAAACTGTCGATATTCCGAGAGGCCCGACCGGTGTCTCAAAAGAAACGACGGTTTGGTGATGAAAAATGGGCGGTCGTTCGAGGTGAAGTAGATAAGCTCCTCAAAGCGGGATTTATACGGGAATTGACCTACACTACCTGGCTATCTAATGTAGTCATGGTAAAAAAGGCAAATGGACAATGGAGAATGTGTGTGGACTTCACTGATCTCAATAAAGCATGCCCTAAGGATTCTTATCCTCTCCCCAATATTGATCGGTTGGTAGACGGAGCCTCCGGACACACTGTTCTAAGTTTTTTAGATGCCTACTCGAAATATAATCAAATCCCGATGTACGTCCCGGATCGAGAAAAGATGGCCTTTATTACAGAGCAGGCCAATTACTGCTATGAGGTCATGCCGTTCGGTCTCAAGAATGCGGGCGCTACTTACCAACGCCTAATGGATAAAGTCTTCCATAATCAGATAGGTCGTTGCATGGAAGTATATGTAGATGATATGGTAATCCGAAGTCACACGCATCAACAACACCTCAAAGATTTAGAAGAAGTCTTTCAACAACTCAGGCACTACAACATGCGTCTAAACCCCAACAAATGCTCTTTCGGGGTGTCCGCCGGAAAATTCTTGGGTTTCATGTTGACCTATCAAGGAATAGAAGCGAATCTAGACAAATGCCGGGCGATATTGGAGATGAAGAGTCCCACTAAGTTGAAGGATGTCCAATGCTTAGTCGGACGTCTCACAACCCTATCGCGATTCATACCGAGGCTTTCTGATCATATCAAACTTATCCTGAAGAACATGAAAAAGGATGTACCTCGACACTGGGATAACGATTGCGAAGAAGCCTTCTCTAAGGTAAAAAGTATTCTGACCAGTCCACCTATCATGGCTCGTCCAATTGAGGGGTTCGAGTTACAACTCTACTTGGCTGCATCCAACCATTCGGTAAGTGCAACTCTCATCCAGGAAAGTTCAGACTTTAAGCTGATATACTTCACCAGCCGAACCCTGCAAGGAGCAGAGGAAAGATATTCTCAGGTGGAAAAGGTGGCGCTAGCCTTGCTGACAGCAGCACGACGGCTCCGACCGTATTTTCAGAGTGATCAGATAGTCATCCGGACAAACCATCCGATCGCTAAGATTCTCAGGAAGCCTGACTCGGCGGGAAGGATTGTAGCCTAGGCGATCGAGCTATCTGAATTCGGTTTACGATATGAACCGCAAGGTTCCGTTAAAGGCCAACACCTGGCTGATTTTGCAGCTGAAGTCTACCGGCCGGGGGAACCAAACATTTGGCATCTAAATGTAGATGGATCTTCAGACAGAAAAAGAGGAGGAGCTGACATTGTACTCGAAGGACCGGACGGCCTACTGGTCGAACAGGCAGTCAGTTTTAACTTTCAACTTAGCAATAATCAGGCAGAATATGAAGCTCTCATTAGCGGATTATTGCTGGCCAAAGAGTTGGAAGTCAATCATCTGGAATGCAGAATGGATTTTCAACTAGTTGTTGGACATCTCAATGGAACTTTCCAGGTCAAGGACGATCACCTACTACGCTATTATCACAAGGTTAGTGATTTGATCAAATCATTTACCAATTTTTCTGTTACCCACATACCTAGGGCACAAAATTCCCGGGCGGATCTGTTATCGAAGTTGACCCACTCCTGCAAGAAGTCGCAACTATCTTCGGTGATCAAAACCACACTGCATAAGCCATTGTTGGAAGCATATACCACTAACGTGGCTGTACCACAAACTGATTGGCGGCATGACATAATTCAACTGATGGTCCAACAAGAACAGGGCGGACGGGTCAATATCACTGATTCTAAACGAATCGCCTGTTACATGTTCGTGGGTGATGATTTATACTGGCGGGGTTATACTACCCCGTTGCTGAAATGTCTGTCCGACGAAGAAGCCAAGTACGTCATGCAAGAATTACATCATGGCGTTTGTGGTTCACATTCAAGAAAAAGGATGCTGAGGGCCAAGATTCTATGAGTCGGCTTTTACTGGCCCTCTATGGAGCAAGATTGTGCGACATTCGTACAGAAGTGTATCTCCTGCCAGTCTCACGGACATAATTTATGAATTCCTCCTTCTGAACTACATGAAATCATCTCCCCGTGGCCCTTCGCGCAGTGGGGAATGGATATAGCCGGTCTGCTACCGGTCGGCAAAGCACAATGCAAATACCTCTTGGTAGCGGTCGATTACTTCACCAAATGGATTGAAGCAGAGGCCCTCGCAATAATAAGTGCTCAAAAGGTACAAAGTTTTATCTGGCGCCTGATTTGCAGGTTTGGATTACCACACAAAATTGTAACCGATAACGGTCGGCAATTTGTTGAAAGAAAGCTAGAGGATTTCCTCAAAGGCCTAGGTATTAAACATGTCACAAGCTTAGTTGAACACCCGCAAACAAATGGGCAGACTGAGGTAGCCAACAAAGCCATTATTTCCGAGTTAAAGAAGAGACTTGGGCGTGCTAAAGGGTTGTGGGTCGAAGAGTTGCCTAAAGTGCTTTGGGCATACAGATGCACACCGCACGGTTCAACGGGCGAAACTCCCTTTAACCTCACTTATGGCACAGACGCCATGCTTTTGGTCGAGGTTGGCGAACCGACTATACGATGAGAGATGAAAGACATGAACCTCAATGAAGAACAACTGAGGGTTAACCTGGATACTCTACCCGAATGGCGTGAACTGGCCATGATACGAAACGCAACTCAGAAACGACTACTCGTGCGGCGATACAACACGAGGGTCAAACTGCGTAGCTTTACCGCAAGAGACCTTCTTTGGCGAAAGAGAGGCGAAGCTCGCAAAGAAAAAGCGTACGACAAGCTATCAGACAACTGGGAAGGACCCTTTCGCATCGTAGAAGATTTGGAAAACGGTGCATACCGGTTGGAGCATTTGGACGGAAAAATCATTCCTAACACATGGAACGCCACACATTTAAAGTTCTACTATAGTTAGAATTTCAGATTTACTGTTAGAATTTCAGATTTACTGCATTCTTCATTTGTTTCAATACATTTGTTAACGTTGTTTCAATGAAACCACTCAGTTTATGATCCATTCGACTGTTTATTCTTATCCAAAGGATTCCAGATTAAATGTCTGCGCGGACCAAATGTCCAAATTTCCAAAGGAAGCACTTGCCTTCCGGACTAAACGTCCGAACAGACAGGGCAACACCTGCCTTCCAGACTAAATGTCTGAATGGACTAAACGTCCAAATTTCCAAAGGCAGCACTTGCCTTCCGGACTACATGTTCGAACGGACTACACGTCTGAACACCCCAGGGCAGCACTTGCCTCCCGGACTAAATGTCTGAATCCAAACCTTTAAAGGCAGCACTTGCCTTATAGATTAACATGTATTTGCAGGTCCTTTTGGATCATATCTATTCAAACATCCATGGGCTACTACGAACCGACGCCCAAATAACGCGAAAAAATACGGAACGCTGAAACCGAGCGCTTCTGCACATACAAGTAAGTTTATACTAACCTACTCACTTATGTATCTACTATATTGCCTTATCTTAAGGTAGGTTTTCACTTAGCAAATTCTAAGTGAAGAGAACCCCTCGCTATGTTTGAAAAGGCAAACTAGCAAAGGATAAAACACTCCTCATGACAAAGGGTTTGACGTATGAATTCAGGCTTAAAAGCCTTTAATCATACATAATACTAAACAATTCTAGTGAACGACACAATAATCATTAGCAATTCTCGAAACAATGTAGACATAAAAACCATGGCCGAAAGCCTTAAGTCATACAAATCGGTCAAAAAAGTAGAAAATAAATTGTTTTGAAATCATCAAAAGTTCAATGGACAATGGACAGAGAAAAATGTCTTAAGCTTTTCCAACGGAAACATCTTCGGGGGCAGCATTTTCAGTGGTGGGCACTTCAGTAACATCCTTAGGATCGTTCACCGGGGCTGCAGAGTGCTCATTTTCAGGGGAGTCTGCCTCGTCGTCTTCATCTGAATAGGTACCGGCAGGAACTTGTTTAGAGGAAACAAGATTTCCCTTAAGGATATCTTGGTCCACGTTGAACGGCAGTCCTTCCAAAGGGCGTTCCAGAAAGTGGGCAGCCTGTCGTACAACCTTCTTCAAACCACGAGTGTGTTCCAAGATAATCACTTCAGCCATTTGCCTTTCTTTGGCTTTGGAAGCCATCAGGGAGCTCCTCAACGTGTTCTTTTCCACAATTAGCTCATCATTTGCCTTTTGGGCAACCACCAGGTCAAGGGCCTGCTGATTATTTTCCTTCTTGAGAGCTTGGAAGGATTTCTTCACATCTTCGAAGATAATGCGACCCTCATTAATGGTTTGCTGCGCCTCTGCATATTTGGGTCCACATTCAGAATGGATGAGAGTGAGATCCATTAATTGCTTCTGCAAAGTTTCAAGGTCAGCCTTCTCCTTGTCGGCCGTGTGAACTAACTGTCAGGCTGATGCGGTTGCACAAGCACAAAGCTCCAAACACTGTTGAGTCAGTTGTTGACGGGAGGTAGCTTCCAGTACCTTCTTCTCGGCAAGATCAAAATTGAAGTCTATTTTATAACCTAGATCAAAGCCAGCGTCCCATATACCGCTCGGCAGGTCGCGGTCGGCCTCAGGGTGGAATGATTCTTCAATCACTTGCCCTTTCCCTGCAACTTTGGCTTTCTTACCGACCGGGGCAACCTTCATCGGGGGGACTACTTTCCTTTTCCTATTCAACGCCAATTCTTGACTGGGGACCTCCTCGTCAAGATTGACCACTGCAGGAATGTTTGGGGTGGTGGTTTTGGCACCCCCAGATGAACCTTCTTCCTGGACAAGGTCTTTAGAGCAGTTAAACCAATCGAACGTAACCTTCTTCTTACCCATGATAACTGAAAAAGAGAAATCTTCAATAGGCAAACTCAATGAAAGCACAGTTTCAGTAAAAAGAACATACCAGAGACTTTCGAATCTAGGTTGTTGTACGCAAGACAACCGATTATTTGCCTCGAAGAATAGGGGTGAAGAGGCAATCCCTCCAGCACACCGATGGCTTTCAGCTCATCTTCCATCATTAAATCTTTATCCCAAGAAGTTATAGTTCGAGGATCTTGGGTCCAATACAAAGGAAATCTTTCGCTACCGTCTTGATTGAAAAAGAACGGGCGGCCTAACTTAGTTATTGACACCCTAAAGAAATGTTTCTTAAAGCCTTTATATGAGTCGACATATAATTTAAATAAGGTATTCTTAGGGTCAGAGCTAAGGGAAACCCAACCCTTTTTAGCAATCGGGCGGATTCTAAAGAAATACAGAAACATTGGGGCGGTCGGTTTTATACCTATCCATTGGCAAACCACGAAAAACGACTGGATGTAGCCCCAACTGTTCGGATGAAGTTGCGTAGGGGCAACGTTCAACCTTTTCAGCACGTCAATGTGAAAGTTAGAGAAGGGCAGTCTAAGAAACATATCTACAAACAGGTAGGAGTACATATAGAAAAAGTCCTCCTCCAAGTCGTTTTTCCAGTGAAAAACTCTCTCCTCCTACCGGCACGGTACCAGTCTCAGGGAACTGCCATATCCTTGGCTCCTAAGTATACAGTTATTTTCTACCCATTGTGTTAACAAGGCCTTATTGCTGAAAAAACTGGAATAATCGTTTACATCCCGTGATGCCTAGTCATAGTTAATGACAGAAGGGGCAGGAGGGGCGCAATCGTCAACAACGACGCCGCCGTACACAAAGGCTCTACTACCATTAAGAATGGAGGATATACCTACCTCGATGACTACGGGAGCCCTTTCCGGTGCACTGGCTGGATCCCATTGCCCCCTTTCTTCTACAGTTGACAACAGACAATCTAAACTTGCGGAGGAAGACATAGTTACCTGAACTGATGAAGCAGATCGGAGAAATTCGAAGGGAGACTTTGAGAGTTTCGGAAGGAGCAAAGCAAGGGAAAGGATGAAATGACATTTTGAATTTCGAAATACAGGGAAAACTGAAGTGACGGTTGCAAACCTTGCATTAGCGACTTTGAACTTGATGAAAACTGTCAGGAAAATCCTCAGTCGTTAGATCGAAATGATCTGACGGCCATGCGATCTAGACTCTTCCACTACTCGCGAAAGCGGGAAAAGTTAATGATGACTTGGAGTTTAAGCGACGCGCCTTAAAATGCTACGTTGCGGTAACCACTCGACACACCCTCGAACACTTGAACGATTGGTCTACTGAGCTTACTCATCACTTGAATCGATCAGCCTACAAAGACTACTCGTAGCCGGAAATGATTGGTGTAACGAGATTACTCGTTGCCTAAAGCAATCGGCCTACAGAGACTACTCGTAGCTGGAAATGATCGGTGTAACGAGATTACTCGTTGCCTAAAACGATCGGCCTACAGAGACTGCTCGTAACCGGAAACGTCCGGTTTTCCGAAATTACTCGTAGTCTCAAATGATTGACCCCTCACACTTTAAGTCCTGCATTCAACCGTTGATAAAGCCCAACGCTTGATGTGGACTTGGGGGGATGATGTACGATATGATATTTGGGCCGAACGGTTATGAATAGTAGCCGAATGGTCCTAAACGATTAATGAGCCTCGATCATACTAATGATGGGTCATTTTGGTTTCTTATTATTGGGCGTATGGACCCATGATTTGTTGAAAGTATATCTTAACAAATATTATAAGTATTAGATAAAATCAGATAAGATCTGAACAACCGGATATTCAGGTATAGCTGTTTATATTTGATAATAATCTATATATACAGGGCTGGAATCACAAGCCAGGTACGCTCTCTTATGCTATCTTACTCTACAATACACTTGCTACGTTTCACCTCGTTGTTTGGGAATTAGCAAGAGAGATTTACTCTCCACTCTCATACTGAGAATTGATAGCCTTGCACTCAAGGCTCTTCACTACAATACCCTAACTTGGGCGTCGGAGTGCCATTGCAGGTACCTCCTCCCTCTGGCCCAAGCTTCGAGATTCCTGGACGATTGAAGATTTGAGAAGAACAAACGATCGGGAGACAGGAGAAAGCACACCAATCGGCTAGATCAAGCGTCGCAAAGCAGGAGTGCCACGTCACCCAGGTCAGTCCTTTCGGTGCTAAAAAATATCTACCGAAACATAACAATTTAAAAATTAGGATTAAATATGTTTTTGTTTATAAATTATTAAATAATTTTGATTTTCGATTTTTTTCTTTTTAAAAAGTTTTGGATTTAGTTCTTCATGATTAACGATATTAGTGTTTTTTTTTTCTAATGTGACCAAGACATACATAATGGCATTCATATCATGTCATTTAATCTTTTTGAAGGTCATTGTAGACGTGTCAATTATAATTTTGTTTCTAGTTGTAATTAAAATTTTAAAAAAATTTAAATATGTATGGTCAAAATTGAGAATTCCTTTTCTTCATTAATGCGTAGAGAAACTTCTCCTTTCTTTATTCATGCCAAACAGAAGCATCTTCCATTCCTTGTCTTCCCAAATCAAACATAGTGATAGGGAGGCTAGTGACAGGCAGAGAGCAATGATGAGGAAAATGTAATGAATAACAGTGTTATGAGTTGGATGCTATGAAACAGAAATTTATGAAGTTTGGTGACCAACCCGTGTGGGTTTATGAGTGATAAATGGTGGGGGAATCATGGTGAGTTAAGAAAGTGATGTGATAAGCTAAGGGTTAAGCATAATGCCTTTATCCATCACCATCATTGTTTCCATCCATGCTCTTCATTAATGATAATGTTCAGAAGTTCGTAGAAGATGATACACCTTGGATGCTTTCCTTTGGCATGAACAGAGAAAAAAGGGAAAGTTTTCTCATGCATAAATGAAGAAGAAGAGGTGTAAAATCCCAAAAATATAGCCTTAAACTATACTTAAGAGTTCTTACATTTATAATAAAATAGAACAGTTACAGGGAAAAATAAAGTTAATTTATAGTTATCCTAAAATAACCATAAATTTAAAACTTTACAGAAAACTTATACTGAACTATTACAAGTATAAACCGAACGGTCATACAAATCAAGTATAAATCAAACGGTCCTAAACTAAGACAAATAATTACAAGACCGAACGGTCTTACTCTAGAGGAAGTTGCCTTCTCTTTCCAGTGCCTACTTCCAACGTACCTTCCGCACCCTTTGCTCACACCCACAAGGTGATCATTGCAGTGACAAGGACGACCGAGTTAACATACAATTCATACAAGCACATAATAAAATTATACATACACATAAAACATACAATATATAATATAACCAACCTTATTACACTGACTGTCCGAACTATATGAATATGTAGCTACGGTCGTTCGTGCACTCATGGGTGGTAACCTGGAATAACCCATCAGTATTACCACAGCATGGGAAAACCCTTGAGCTTGCCACACGAGGTTAGCCCGTTATACCACACCTTAGGTCAAGGTACTACATACAGCCTAGACTAGGGCCTCCTACTATTCTCACCACATGCATCACCATTCTCTACTTGAGACTCGGTGACCATTAGAATATTAGGATTAACGTCAACTTAGCATAACCACATTCATACTATTACCACATCACACTCAATCACCGAGACATTCCTCCTTGGAATTCTCATTCAGATTCATATTATAAATATCACATCATACATTCACATTTCATCAGCATTATCAAACCATACTTATTCATAACATGTTTAATTATAATCACACATCCTGTAAAACCATTCCCACCATTGAACGAGACTGAGAAGAAGAAATTACATAATCTCTATACAATACTGAACGGGAGGACACTCCCTTAACTCAAGAACATGATCGAATGGTCATGTAACAAGTTGGGCTCAAGTATGAGCCGAATACAATCTAAGACCGAATACTAATAAGCTTGTTCGAACCTTTGGAGCTCTGGTCGAGCACTTAGAGCTTAGGCCGAACACTTAGAGCTTTGGTCGAGCATTTAGAGCTTAGGCCGAACACTTGGAGCTTTGGCCGAGCGCCATTAAAACCGAATACAATTACAAGACCAATTATTACGAAGGGTGTTAAGTCTCTGGCAAGTGTACCAGATCGTTATCAAGTAATATGAAATGGGTAAGTCCAAGTATCGTTTCCCAAAGGACTCTTAGGCCTTACTTTTCATGTAAACCAATCGCATAAGACTTGAGAAGAAATTAATATTGGGTTTTGAATGCAAAAACAAAAGTAAACATGCAAATGCAGTGAATTAATTGGCTAAAGAAACTATGAATGAATGGAGTTGTTGGGGTTTACAATTTCATCTTATCTACCCTCTTATATCTACTTTTCTAATCTAATTCGCTTATTTATCATATTGTCATGCAAACTTTCTTTGTCTACCCTTAACCCAATTCCTTGGCGAAAAGAGCCTATTACTAATTACCGGCTTACTATCCCTAGCCTCCCCTAGTAATTAATAATGCATGATAAACAGAAGCAAAATACAATTGACCGTCCTACCCCTATTCCTAGGCGATATTAGCATAATCAAGGAATTCCCCCCAGTTCATGACATTATTGTACGTTCTCGTGTTAATAAAGACAAACAACATTTACCGAATGAGTTAAACGATAAAAGCATTAAGCAAAGGTAAGGAACCCAACAATTGATAAAGATAAGCATATGCAAGCATATAAACAAGATAAGAATTTTGATATAAGATGGTTTCAAAAGATTACATTGTTCCCCAACAACCTAGGGTTTAGTTCACCATAATCATGGTGAATCTAGATGAAATATAATGAAAGAATGGAAGAAATAACCCTAAACTTGGTAGATTGGAGCCTAAGCATCCAAGGAACCTCCTCCAAGGTGTGTGGAATAGCTTTGGACGTTTCTCTCTGCCAAAAGATTAAGTTTTGATTCGCATTGGGGCTATATATAAGCCAAAAAGATAATAGAAAGATTACAGAGTCTGAGCTAATAAAAACAGACAACCGCCCAAGCGCCTAAGTAAACCGCTCAGCGGTTTCCCCTTTAGCCGTTTGACCGCTCAACGGTCTGTTTTACCGCTGAGCGGTTTGCCCCTAATCGTTCTAGACGCTCAGCGGTCCATTCTGACGCTCAGCGGTTCACTTGACCCTTCTTTTCATCCTTTTTCTTCCTCTTTCACGAGTCTAAGTCCACCTTACTTCCCTTCCATCTTCAATTCACCTTAAAACCCTGCAAAACAATGTAAAAACAAGCATAATATCTCTAAAACCAACTTTTGACTCTCACATGACTCAATTAAGTGTTTTTTTTATAAGCCATAAAGGGTGTTTTTTTATATCAAAATTAAGTATGAAAATAACGGTTTTTAGACCGTTATCAAAGGGACCAAGTTCTAGTACAAGACTGAGCACTACTAATATTAAGTACTGGTACAAGACCGAGCACTATCAAGACCGAGTGTCAGTCCATGACCGAGCACTACCCAGATCAAGTGCTAGTACACGACCGAGTACTACCAAGACAGTACATGATCGAACAGTCATGAACAAATAAGACCTATAACAAACCGAACGCAGTTAAGACCAAGGCTATAAATAAACCGAACGCTATACTCAACTGAATATTAGCACAAGACTGTTCGATCATTAACTGAGAATCCACAATAGCATAATTCAATTAAGACCGAGTACTAGAGAAAAGTCGAACAGTCAATCAAAGACCCTCAGCGAACTGCACAATTCTGTAGAATAACTGCAAAGTTATGATCAACACCAATCCTTACCAATTTCACTATATTCTTCCCACTTCTAATCCTCCAAACTTATTACACATAATATTATACACTTCCCTAAGATCCTCTAAAGATTCCTTACATTAATTAAAGAGTTTCATCTCAGATTTGGGAGATAACTCTACAGACTCATGAACTCAGTGACCAAGAATCAGATTTTCTTAGTTTGGTACAATTTTGAGTAACTCAAAGACTCTAACCAATTCTAAACAACTTGCCCATATTTTCCCTACAAACCAAAACCCAAACAACCATATTTTTCCCATTTCTACCATTTCACTTCCTCACCATTCTCTCGGTCATAAACCCAAAATTATGCAGCAAACGCAATCACACAACATCAATATTCCACACCAACAACACTGAACCCCAAATCATCAATTTCAGATACATGTAACATCATCAAACAACATATTCATGCATCCAAATCAAGTAATTAAATTAGTTAGCTTCCCTTATCTCTTTGACCGAACCGATCAACATTTATCTTTTCTAGTAATTGCTTTAACACCAAAAAATTCTAGGGACACCTAAAGTTCACCGATTGGTGAGAAAAGACCGCCCAAGAGATAAAAGATGAAGTTAGAAAGAAGAAGAGAAGGTTGAAGAACACATGCAACCAACAGAGCTTGCTTGCATGTGACAGAGCTTTCTAGTTTTTAACGAAAACTCAAGAAATGAAACTTACCCATTCAAAACACAAGTTTGATTGGTGAGAATGGAAGTCCTTGACACTAAGATAGCTTGTATACAATCTGATTGTAGATTAGAAAAGGAAGAAGGCGAAAGTTTGTAGAGAGAGAAGGAAGAGAGTTGTAGAGAGAGATGGAGGAGAAAAGAAACTTTAGTAGAAACTTGCAGAGAATGGCCACATGCGAAGAATGGCACAAGGATTTGAAAATTTCATTTATATACTACCACTGAAAGCCACTTGTTCACTCCAAACACCTAAACATGTCTTCCCCCTTGCACATGTCATTTTCGGGGCTGACAAGAGGAATTTCTTGTTTTGGCCCTACACATTTAATGTTTTCTTTTTAATTTTAATTACAGTAAAAAATAAAACTATAATTGACAAGTATACAATGAAATCAACTGACATGATGAAAACTTCATTACACATGTCTTGAGGATGTGACACACTGTTAATCACATAAGAAAAAAAAAACTAACCTTGTTGGTAATGAAGGACTAAATCCGAAACAATTTAAAATAAGATAAATGAAAATAGATTAAAGTTTCGGAGAAGGATGAAAAGTAAAATTACTTATTTAGACACCAAAAAATATTTAACCCCTAATGTTATTGCAATAAATATGTTATTACACCATGGAAGATAGAAATTCTCAAAAAACTTTATTTTTTTTTTAAATATGTTTTGACTTTATTAATATTGTTTCATTCATGGTTACAAAATTAATAAATTTTTTAGTTATTATGAAATTTTATTTATTACAATGTAAAATATTTTATATAATATTTTCCTTTTATCCTATTGTTATTTAGTATTTTGATTTGAAATTTATATTATTATAACTTTTTTTCAATATTTAACATTGAAGATATGAAAATATATCTTTTTAATATTAACTATTTAATAATATTATATTTTGTTATTATTATCTTATAAAAATAATTAATTAATATTAAAACAATAAAAATTGGACATATACGGATGAAATTTTGTATTGAAGACAGGTAAAGATAATGAAATCACTCTCGTTCCATTATCATCATTAAATCCGTTTATTAATATTTTTAAAATATAAATTAAAGTGCAATTACTACATATTTTTAGTGTTGTTTAATTAAAATTATAGCTTCATCCCCGTAGACTTTTGTATTATACAGATCTTAAATATATATTTTTTTTTTTATTTCAAGATTATTAAAGTTATATTCTGATTTAGTTAGAAAATAAGACTAAAATTACCAAGAAACTGAAAATTTACATTTATCTTTTTTATATAAAATGAAAGTTGTTTATGTTGCTTTATCTGTGAAAATGTAAATAATGTTGTTAGGTCAATAAATTAACAAGAAGTTGAGAATTTCACTAGGAATTGAAGTATATGAGTATAATAAAAAAAAATATTGATGGAGCAAAGCATGCATATTTTAATGTTAATAGTTTCATCACATGCTGATGTTGCATTTGTGATACATTCAATGTTTTTAATTAGATGAGAATTATTAATCTTTGTGGACAGCTGGGTGGCAAATAATAATGCCTACCAACTATATTCAAAAACTTTGGTTAAGTAAATAAATCATAGTTCTTAAGAAGCTATATTATTAAAAAATTGTGTGATGAAATCTCTGGCCGCAACTTGTTATGGTTGAATTCAACGATATTGCTCTTTCTAACTATGAAACCTAGATCTGTCTAGAACTTACACTAATTAGGTAAACTCAATCTTTATAAAATTGCCAAAATTCTGGTGCGTGTGTTGAGCTCACCAAAACAATAATCAAGATCTTTGTAAAACAAATATATACTTCTAAAATGTAAACCGTGGAACACGTGGCTCTGATGATTTTTTGTTTTTTAATTATTAGAAAATGAGTTTAATTGTAATTCATTTTTAACTTTAAAACATGATTTTATCTTACTATTTTATAAGGAAAATTAATTTTACATTTTTTTCATATGTTTGTTTTTTAATTTTATTTTTCGATAACTAATCTCTTTTTTTATATCAAGATCATTTTGTTGTTAAAACTAATAAAAAAAATTGTACTTAACATCTACTTTAATATTTTAATAGTATAAAACTACTAAAATTAAACATTACATAGATGTTAATAGAACCATTAAGTAAAACAAATATACCAGAAAAGAGAGATCTACACGTGTAGAACCTTTTAACTACACATCTGCTTCACTCTCACCTTTCATTAGAGCAATTGAAAAGATATCTCTCTAAGTTCACACCATTTTGCAAAAGAGAAGACAAAACACAATAGACAACACAAAAACAAAGGTAAGCTAGTGATACAAAACAAATCATAATATACATTAATATTTCACATATGAATCATATTCATCGTAAAACAATCCACACATCTTAAACATGCTAAGACCTAAACTGTACTATCCGAATTTAGTATGAATGTCGAGTTGTGACTGGTTGTGCACTTTGGTGGCCTCTACTGCTCTGCAGAGCCATTACCAATGGGTTTCACTCTACCACACTCACAAGGTTAGTCTATACCACATCTTAGGCCATACAGGGAGCACCTAAACTAAGACATCTTGTTATTCTCACCATATGTATCACTCCTCTCTAATTGAGAATGAATGATCATTATAGTTTCAGGATGACCCCCAAGAATGAGCTCCCTGCATTATATGATCAACAAGAGGGCACCACCATGTAACCACTCCACAAGGGTCATGGAATTATGTCCATCAACCATTTATATGATCAAAAGCATACTCATCATCATCATAATATATCCCACGTAATCATATAAATATATTCAACATAAACACAATAAGAATTCTCATGAAATCAATGCACAAGCATCAAAGTAAAATAACCATTTCAAGAAGAACCACAAAACCTCACAAAAACACTTTAAACCCATACTTATAGAAGTGGAACTCAACGACTAGAAGGTAGCGCTCAATGCCACAACCACTGGAAAATAGCGCTCAGCACCAAAAACCTGGCACTCAGCCCTAACGACATAGGAATGGGGCGCTCAGGAGCCCAGAAAGAGGCATTCAATGCCATATTAATTGACTACACATTGTGTTTATGGACTTTGATTCACTTGAGACTTATTCTAATGATCAAATTGATTCCTTACACCCTAGAATTGATGTAAAATCACATTTAAAATTAAAAACAAAGTACCCTTTTGATCAGTAGACCCAAAAGTAGGTGCATTAAGTCCATTTGACAGCTTCAAAAGACCTAAAGTCAAAACAACAACTGCTAACTCAAATGTTTGCAAAATAAGTGTCTTAAAAAGTAATAGATGACTCAATAATATAACCCAACACCTCAAATTCAATACAACCTCTATATTTTAGATTTTCACTATCTAAAACCTTCAAGTTGGACTTTAATCGTGACATAATAACAACACATACACTCCATATCAGATCCACTATCCCAACTCAACTCCTAAACAAGTTCTAAAAGTCTTAAGAACTAACCCTAAAACACTGGTGTAACTCTAAAACCATTTTCTCGAAAACTTAACTGTCAAAACCCTTGAAAATGAATTTGAAACCTTTTTAAAAACCACCCTATTGGATAACACTTGTTCCTATATCATATTACTTCTACACATGACTCAAACAAGTTCTAATTGCCCATAGAATATGTTCTAAATAGATATTTCTTCCCTTAGACTCCCATTTCTAAAATTCACCAATTGAAACCTCATTTTTACTAAAGTTAATGACTTGTAGCTTAAGCCAAACCATTGATTCCCCATATTACAACCAAATTAACACTACTAACAACCCAACAACAACATTATAACCATAATCAATTCCAAAATAAGTCAACAAAACATATCAACATCATTCAACTAAAAATCATCATTTCAAAACACTCAAAACCCAATAACAATAATTTTAACACAATAAAAAACATGCATCACTTTCATAAACTATCAAATATCCCATTTCATACTCAATAACTAAATTATAAAATACACTACCTTCCTTACCTTACACCAAAGCTGCTAAGCTCTAAGAACACCGAAACCCTTGCTTCTGCCTTAAGGAACTCTAAAATGACTACAAATGAACCAAGATTTACAAAGAACCAAGAATAGAGCACAAATGACACATGTGAAGGGATTCCTAAGCATGATCATAAACATAGAAGAAAAGGAAAAAGAGGTAGAAATTTACTTGCTCTAAACCAAGAACTGATCGATTAAAAATTGAGAATAGTCAGTTGTGATCTAATATGAACTTCCTAATCATCCAACAAATGATCAAGGAGTGAGATTTCTTAGAGAGAAGAAAGAGAGAAAACTTGGAGGAAAAGTTTTAGAGAGATGGTTTGTGTTTTAGATAATGAGAAGAGTTTAAGAAATTCTATTTAATTTACCGAATTATTTTAACTTTAAAATACTCGGTCTCATTATTTTTAAACACCTATCAAATCTAATACTCTATTTCTAAGTTCTCACATTTATAATAAAAATTATCTGCAAAATGTATAAAATTTATCTATAATAATATTTTAAAAATTAATTATATTTATTTTTATAATTATAATTTCATTTTTTATCATAAAAAGATAAACATGCATGCATAAAAAATATGTTTTCAATAATTTATATAATGTAAATTGATCTTAGGCTTAAATACTTTTTTTGTCTCTATTTCGTCAACTTTGTTCAATGTGACTCATTTTTCCGAATATTCAATTTGGTCCCAAATTTCATAATTTATGTTCAATTTGGTTCTTTTTTCATGATATCGTCTAAATCGTTAATGACAAATGGTATACGCTGATGAAGGTTGAAAAACAGTTATTTTCATATGTCAATTTGGACCAAATTACACCCTTTACTACTTGGAATGAGCTCAGAATCAAGCAAAACTCAATAAATGAGTCTGGAGAAAGTCAAAAGTTGTTTTTAGTGATTTTATGCTTATTTTGCATTGTTTTGTAGCTAATCAGAGAAAAGTAAGAATGGAGTTGAAGATACAGGTCGTTGACTCAAGAAAACAGCAGAAAAATGAAGTTTTGAAGAGTCGACGCACCGCCCAACGGCACACTTAAACCGCTGGGCGGTCCAGGACGAGGAGTAGGCATGGAAATTAACACTGAGGGAAACCGCCAGGCGCTAGCGATTGCCGCCGGGCGGTGGCGATTGCCGCCAGGCGGTGGCGGCAGGTTATGGGAAACCGTCGGGCGGCACACTTAAACCGCCCGACAGTGGCACGCTGGACTTGGGCCTGTTTTTGACGCGCTCCTCACCTATAAATACCCCTATTACGAATTCAGAGTCATTCTTTTGACAGGGGAGAACGACCAGACCTAATTTTGCTCTTTGGAGAGGATCACTTGGGTGCTTAGGCTCCTTTTCATCTTTTCTAGGGTTTGCTTTTCCATTTTTCATCTAGTTCCACCATGTCTATGGTGAACTAAACCCTATTGTTGTTGGGGAAAACAATGTAATCTTTTGATACTCTCTCTCTAATTTAAACTATTGATTATTTATATGGTCTCCATATGTTTCGATTGATTATTGTTGGGTTATCATCTGTGCTTAAGGCCTTTATCGTTTAACTCATTCGGTATATTGATGTTTGTCTTTATTGATATGGGGACGTATAGTAATGACATGAATTGGTGAGTAGTCTCTTGATTTTGTAATACCACCTAGGGATAGGGGTAGGACGATCAATTGCGCTAACTTCTGTTTATAATGCGGTATTAATTTCTAGGGGAGGCTAGGGATAGCAAGCCGGTAGTTAATATTAGGCCCTTTTTNGCCGAGGGATCGGGTTAAGGGGAGGCTAAGAAAGTCGCATAACAATTGAATCAATCATCTAATAGTCAAGGGTAGTATGTAAGAGAGAGTGGAATAGATGAAATTGTTAGTACCCAACAACATCCATCCATCCATTGTTTTCTTTTGTCAATTGAATCAACTTTACTTTTGCATGTTAATATTTTTTATTCTCAAATTAAATTTATTAAATTTTATTTTTCAAGTCTTATTATTTTAATTCACGCGAACGAGAAAGCCATACGAGTCTCTTGGGAAAAACGATACTTGGTCTTACCATTTATATTACTTTTACGATTTGGTACACTTGCCAATTTGTCAACAATCGCAAGGAATAAGATTTTTCAAATGCAGTGGAATATAGTTGACTACGTGAATAGTAATGTCGACTTTGAAAATAAAAGTGCAGGGATAGAGAATTCAAAGCAGGTTTTTATACTAGTTCGGCCAAACTGCCTACATCCAGTGTCCTTTCAATACCCGGAAGCAAATGCACTTTAATGATCAGAGTTTTTACAACAAGGTTTCTATAGCGACCTCCACGTCAAAATATAAAACACCTCTCTAACCCTCTAACCAAAATATAGGCATATACACACAAAGAAAAACAACAAGATATCCCCTCTCTTGTAGTCTTTAATCACTTTAAACAATCCTCAAAGTCCAGAGCGACATATGTTCTCTTCCTATAGTCACAACAGGGCAGCCACAATCTTCACAAGATTGAGAGAAAAGGTTGATCACGTATCAGACACCTAAATGTGTAGGTTGATCAATCAGTCTATGCGCACACAAATTCTTGCTTTTCAAGCAACCCTTAAAGAATGATCACTTCGGTCTTCTTGATGAGTTCTTGGAGGTTTGGCACATTCTACAAGAGATTACAAATCTGAAAAGAATCAATTAACTTGTTAGAATAAAAAAATCTCTATAGAAATCAAATTCGCATCTATATATAGTTTTTCACAAAACTGACGCTCCTAAACCGACTTAGCTACTAATACAGCCGATTATACTCAGACAGTTATAACAGTTAGCAGCAGTCAGACCAACTTAATTGATTACGCATTTAATACAGTTGACTCACAATCAATGCTTGGTCAAAGATATAAAATATAGTTGTTATACATCACAAGCATTAACAAAATTTCAAAACATAACTAACTAAGTCGAGTAGCTTACGCATACAATCGACTTTGTAACACTTTAATGCAGTTTTGAAAAACTTTCTTTCCAAAAAAAACTCACAGCATACTTTGAAAAGATTTGTGCAACGCCACGAGTTTTAATTGACTTGCTTCATAATGAAGGCGACTTAAAACTGTTGTTTCGCCACACAATATAAGTTCAACTAAAGTGCATGTGGTTTTTCTTTTCTAAATCATATGTCATGCATTCATAGATAAGATCTCATGTAAAACATAGTGAACTTGCATGCTTTGTCTAAAACAACACAAAAATGTTCTTAAGTAATCATACACATGAAAGTAATGAACATGTAACACATATAACAATACATGTTATTAATAATGTGTTGTCATCATCAAAAACCAGAAGCTCTGAGATTGTAAGGTTTGGCTACACCAGTGCTCCCCTTATCAACAATCTCAACAATTATCAAGTAATAATCATGGTAAGACCAAGTATCGTTTCCCTAGAGACTCACGGCCTAAACAGTTATGTGATTTCTTGATTAAATAAGACTTGGAAGCAAAACCATTTGGTTTAGAATGCAAGAAATAAACATGAATGCAAGCTTTTGATTAATTGACAAGAAAAATGCACAGGTGAATGATTTGTAAAATATGGAATGAATATGTTGTTGGGGTTTTCGATTTATCCTAACCACTCTCATGTATAAACGAATTCTTCTTGTTCATTAATGTTAATTCCACTTTCTAATTCACCTTAAACTCGATGTCTAGGTGAACAAAGCCTATCCTTAATTACTAGTTTACAATGTCTTATCTCCCTAGCAATCAATTCTGCATTACATTCGCACAGAAGCTTAAGGCAACCAAAACTCGTATCCCTATGTCTAGGCAATATTGCTTTTGGGAGAGATTCCCCAGATCTAGATGAATGAGTTAAACAAAGCAATGCATAGAGTATAGAGGAAAAACCCTAACAATTAATGAAAGAAGCATTTTGCAATATAAATAAGTTCAAATACATGAGAGTTTCAAAGGATTACATCTATTCCCCAACAAAAATTGAAGTTTAGTTCACCATAATCATGGTGAAACTATATGAATAATGGAAAAGAATGAAAGATAAAACCCTAAAAGTTGAGGATATGAGCTTTCGAATCCAAATCCACCTCCAAGGGTTGAAAAAATGTGTTTCTGCACCTCTTCTGTCAAAAGATACAGTCTCTAGGTCGTCCAAAACCTTAAATAGTTTGAAATAGGAAGAGAAAACACAGTCCAAGCCTAGTTGTCAGTGCTCAACGCCCCCACTTAGGACGTTCGAGCGTCGTCCAGAACAAAATGAGGCTCAGGGTCAGCTCAGAAGGTAAGCAGGCGTGATGCGACTTGGGAAAATGGCACTCAGCGCTCCAAAATGGGCGCCCAGGCGTGAGTTAGAGACTTCCTATGCTGAAGGCTTCCGAAAAAGGGCGACCAAGCGTGAAACAAGGAAATTTGGCATTGAGGGCCCTAAAGTGGCGCTCAGTGCTACTGTGTGACTCTCTTCTGATGCTTTTCCAACTCTTCCTGAGTTCAAACTCCTTGCTACTTCAACTCTTATTCCAAATAATCTCAATTCTTGTTAAAAACAAGGAAATCTAGCATAAAACCATTAAATTCACCTTTAACTCTCTTATTCACACAAATAACACAAAACTATGATTTCAAGCTAGTTTCTAAATCAAAAAGGGTGTTTTTACTATCAAAATTAAGTATCAAATAACAGTTAATTCAATCATTATCATTAAGCACAAACACTTCAGTGGGTGGCAAAATTTTCAAAACACCACTCACACACACATATAATTTGTTCTTGTTAACTTGATTTGTTTGTCAGACATGTCAGAAAGGAATGATATTTAGATGCTAATTGTTGCATTATCTCAATATTTGGAGAGTTTGATTAAGCAACAATAAGATGAGTTCAATGATATGTTGGATTAACTTGAAAATAGAACCCCACTGATAACGGTCTAAAAACCGTTATTTTCATGCTTAAATTTGATATTAAAACACACCATTTATGGCTTAGAATGAGCTTAAAATCAAGTAAAACAATTAGTTGAGTCATTGAGAGTCAAAAGTTGGTTTTAGAGGTATTATGCTTGGTTTTACATTGTTTTGTAGGGTTTTAAGGTGATTTGAAGATGGAAGTG
>NC_028361.1:13965945-13969700 GCF_000741045.1 Vigna radiata var. radiata | reverse complement strand
ATACTTGGTCTTACCATTTATATTACTTGTACGATTTGGTACACTTGCCAATTTGTCAACAAGTTTTTGGCGCCGTTGCCGGGGACTCGAGGTTTATTTGTCTAGTAGTGTGATTATTTCTGTTTTATTTTTCTTTTATTGCATTTTGTTTTATTTTTTATAAAAGTGCTTTTAGGGGTGTGTTTCTTGTGCATGCAGGAAACCATACATACTAGAAGCAGGAAAAACCAACAACCTCTGCTAGAAGGTCTACCATACGAGAGGAGGAAGAGACACCCTTTGTGTGAAAGATCTCTTTCTCCAGAAGATACTTCACATTTTCTACCTGAGTCTTTTGAACCAAATCTTGAGGAGATGGCCAATCAACCTCCTCTTAGACGCACCTTTGGGGGATGCAGCTAATACAATTGGTCCCTTGAATTTTAACAGCATTGCAGTGCCAACAGACAATACAACCAACATGGTGATGAGTCCGGCACTTATCCAGTTAGTCCAGAACAACCAATTCCATGGGTTGTCAAATGAAAATCCTTACAAGCATTTGACAGTCTTTGGAGAAATTTGCAACACAGTGAAGATAACTGGAGTGACGGACGATAGAATCAGACTTAGCTTGTTTCCTTTCTCACTGGAAGGAAATGCAAAAGACTGGTTGAATTCTTTCCCGGAGGGAACGTTCAGGACGTGGGAAGCGATGGTCCAACAGTTTATTACTAAATTCTTCCCACCTCCAAAGATCAATCAGGGGAAATTAGAAATCTCTTCATTTAAACAAGGAATGGAAGAAACACTGGGGCAAGCATGGGATAAATTCAAAAGATTGTTGAGAGCAACCCCAGTTCATGGGTTTGATAAAGCTTCATACTTGCTAGCGTTCCTTGGAGGTTTGCGTACTCAGTCTAAAATGATGATAGATGCCTCAACTGGAGGTAGTATTAATAGAAAGACAGAGGATGAGGCGTACAACTTAACAGAAGAGATGACTCTCAATGAAGTGTCGCAGAGTGAAAGAGGCATGCAAAAAGGAGGACTTTTACATCTCCCCACTGAAGACGCAGCAGTAGCACAAAATCACCTCCTCAGTCAGAAATTGGACAAGTTGCTAAAGGTTGAATCTGAACTTCCTCGGGGGCTCAGAAATATTTCCCAGGCACAACAATTATGTGATTTGTGTGGTGGTGACCATATTAATGGTCAATGTGCTTTTACAGAGGAAATGCAACAGGACATGATTATATGGGGGCTCAATTTCCGTACAAACAGGGAAATTTCAACCAAGGTGGTTCTAACCAAGGTTGGAAAAATCATCCAAGTATTGGGCAAAGCCAGAATGCTTCTTCGGGACAAGGAGGAAACGTCCGGCAGCAACAACCATTACCTCTGTGGCAGCAAGTAAGTAATTTGACTGAGTCTGTCAGGGCCCTGAGTAATCGATTTGATGACTTCTACAAAAAATATGAGCAGCAAGTGAATAACAATCAGGCCAACTTTAAATCACTGGAGTCACAGATTGAGCAACTGGCAACAAGGATAGAAATTACAGAGAAAAACCAGTTTAGGGCCAGCACTGAGGCTAACCCTAAGAGGGAATGCAAGATTATGACAAGCCAGAGTGGTTGGGACGCAGACAGTCAGGATGGTTGGGAGGAAGATATTGAACCATTCCATGTTCTGAACAGTGAAGAAGAGGAGACGTTAATGGGTGAATTCTTTGAACCTATGAGCAGTGAAGATGAATGAGAGGAAAATTACAAGGAAAAAGAAGTTGGTGAAGTGACTGTGTTACCATTAGAAAATAAACAGACTCCTCCCCATTCAGAAAGAATCAAAAGTAACAAGGAGGATGAAATGGAGCTTACTGATGAAGAAGAGGATCTTGTTGTTCACCCACAAAAGAGTAACTATCCTCCCAAGGTTAAAGATCCAAGGTGTTTAACACTGTTATGTTACCTGAATGATTGGGATGGGGAAGCTATGATAGATTCTGGATCCAGCATCAACTTAATACCCACGAAACTTTTGAAGGAAACCGATGGGCTTGTGTTGAAACCCTCTGACTTGACGATAACAATGGCAGACGATTCTAAAAAAAGGCCAGTGGGAATGGTGGAAGATGTTGTTGTGCGAGCAGACTGTCTTGAGTTTTTAGCAGATTTCATTGTCATGGATGTTAAAACAGAGTATGAGCATCCTGTGATTTTGGGGCGACCCTTCATGGCAACATCAAATATGTTTATTGATGTTCATGATGGAAGAATAATGATGAGAGATTTGAATTATCTATTTCTCTATACTGGCTGTGAAGGGGATGAAATTAAGACAGTGAAAAGAAAAATATTTGAGAAGCCAGAGGTGAATGAAGAACAAGAAGAGAGCATAACAGGTAATGATTGTTTTGACAGCTGTTGTGTTTTGCAAGTACCTAAGGATAAAGGGAGAAGAACCATTCACCCAGAACCAAAAGAAGATCCACTCTTACCGGGAAGTAAAGTGAGATTGAAGAGAAAACCATGGATAATAAAGGAGTTGAAGGAAAAAGGAGTGGTGGAGATACAGAGACCATACTCAAAAGTAATCAAAAAGGTGGACCAAAGAAAAGTGAGCCGATGGGATGATGAAAATCCCAACGTGAAGAAGAAGAGCTGAATATGTTGGAAATCAAATTTTGTATTTTTATGAACAATTTTCTTTTTCGGTCTTTTGCTTTATTTTGGTTGGAACATGTACTTTTTGAATTTTCTGAACAATTTTTGGGTAGCATTTACTGAGGGATGCTAAATTTTTTTTGGTATCCACTGAAGGATATCCGGACGGTACACCTACTGATGGGTGATGGAAGGAAGTACACTTACTGACAAGTGCCAACTAGGTTTGGGTCAGGCTCTCGACGTTAAACAAGCGCTACTAGGAGGCAACTTAGATTTCTTCTTACACTTTTGCATTTTAAATTCCTAGAATAGGTTGAATTTTTATTTTGGTGTGTTTTCTTGGCTTTATTACTTGTTCTGAAAATGTTTGACATACTGATGTGCATGATGGATCTATTTGATGATTATTTGATGTGGAAGAAAATTGAGTTGTAATGCATGATGATATCCAGGAAATAGATGGGTGATGAATTTATGATTGTGGTCATGATGCTGGGCATGGTGTTTGAATGAATTTTGTGTGAGGAAGCATGTGTGTGAGATTTTGAGCTCCAGAGTTTTTATTGTTGCATGTATTATTCACAGGAAAACATGGATGATATTGCCTTAATCNTGATGATCGATTGAATTGCATGTAAATGTCATATGATCAAGGCCATTTTTGAAACCCCTTCTCTGGCCAAATTTTCACCCAAAGTGTTTGAAATATTATACCCTTTTTGAACCTTAGCCTTAAACAGGATGTGATCCCTTGTTTTGAAATTCTTTACCTTGAGTTGGGATGAGCTAAACTGTATGTGATGAAAAGGTTCAAGTTTGGGGTTGTACGGGGGAAAATTGAAAAAGCAAATGAAAGGCATTGAGCTCAATTGTTGTGAAAAGAGAAAATTCATGAGAAAAAGAAAAGAAAAGATGAAAAGCATGAAGAAGAGCTCAATGCAAAAGAAAAAGAAAAGGGAAAAATTGGGAATGAGAGACATTGGTGAGAGTGGTGCTTAAATGTTGAATATTTTGTTAGCTCTCTTGATTCAAGGATTTTGCATTCTAGAAAAACCAATTCTTTCTTGTTAGCCCAACCTCATTACAAGCCTTGGAAAAGTCCTTTTG
>NC_028361.1:13933755-13965125 GCF_000741045.1 Vigna radiata var. radiata | reverse complement strand
AAAACTCAATAAATGAGTCTAGAGAGAGTCAAAAGTTGTTTTTAGCGATTTTATGCTTATTTTGCATTGTTTTGTAGCTAATTTGAGAAACGTAAGAATGGAGTTGAAGATACAGGTCGTTGACTCAAGAAAAGAGCAGAAAAATGAAGTTTTGAAGAGTCGACGCACCGCCTAGCGGCAAACTTAAACCGCTGGGCGGTCCAGGACGAGGAGTAGGCATGGAAATTAACACTGAGGGAAACCGCCAGGCGCTAGCGATTGCCGCCGGGCGGTGGCAGCAGGATATGGGAAACCGCCGGGCGGTGGCGGCAGGTTATGGGAAACCGCCGGGCGGCACACTTAAACCGCCCGGAGGTGGCACGCTGGACATGGGCCTGCTTTTGACGCGCTCCTCACCTATAAATACCCCTATTACGAATTCAGAGTCATTCTTTTGATAGGGGAGAATGGCCAGACCTAATTTTGCTCTCTAGAGAGGATCTCTTGGATGCTTAGGCTCCTTTTCATCTTTTCTAGGGTTTGCTCTTCCATTCTTCTTCCATTTTTCATCTAGTTCCACCATGTCTATGGTGAACTAAACCCTATTGTTGTTGGGGAAAGCAATGTAATCTTTTGATACTCTCTCTCTTATTTAAACTATTGATTATTTATATGGTCTCCACATGTTTCGATTGATTATTGTTGGGTTATCATCTGTGCTTAAGGCCTTTATCGTTTAACTCATTCGGTATATTGATGTTTCTCTTTATTGATATGGGGACGTACAATAATGACATGAATTGGTGAGTAATCTCTTGATTTTGTAATACCACCTAGGGATAGGGGTAGGACGATCAATTGCGCTAACTTCTGTTTATAATGCGGTATTAATTTCTAGGGGAGGCTAGGGATAGCAAGCCGGTAGTTAATATTAGGCCCTTTTTNGCCGAGGGATCGGGTTAAGGGGAGGCTAAGAAAGTCGCATAACAATTGAATCAATCATCTAATAGTCAAGGGTAGTATGTAAGAGAGAGTGGAATAGATGAAATTGTTAGTACCCAACAACATCCATCCATCCATTGTTTTCTTTTGTCAATTGAATCAACTTTACTTTTGCATGTTAATATTTTTTATTCTCAAATTAAATTTATTAAATTTTATTTTTCAAGTCTTATTATTTTAATTCACGCGAACGAGAAAGCCATACGAGTCTCTTGGGAAAAACGATACTTGGTCTTACCATTTATATTACTTTTACGATTTGGTACACTTGCCAATTTGTCAACAATCGCAAGGAATAAGATTTTTCAAATGCAGTGGAATATAGTTGACTACGTGAATAGTAATGTCGACTTTGAAAATAAAAGTGCAGGGATAGAGAATTCAAAGCAGGTTTTTATACTAGTTCGGCCAAACTGCCTACATCCAGTGTCCTTTCAATACCCGGAAGCAAATGCACTTTAATGATCAGAGTTTTTACAACAAGGTTTCTATAGCGACCTCCACGTCAAAATATAAAACACCTCTCTAACCCTCTAACCAAAATATAGGCATATACACACAAAGAAAAACAACAAGATATCCCCTCTCTTGTAGTCTTTAATCACTTTAAACAATCCTCAAAGTCCAGAGCGACATATGTTCTCTTCCTATAGTCACAACAGGGCAGCCACAATCTTCACAAGATTGAGAGAAAAGGTTGATCACGTATCAGACACCTAAATGTGTAGGTTGATCAATCAGTCTATGCGCACACAAATTCTTGCTTTTCAAGCAACCCTTAAAGAATGATCACTTCGGTCTTCTTGATGAGTTCTTGGAGGTTTGGCACATTCTACAAGAGATTACAAATCTGAAAAGAATCAATTAACTTGTTAGAATAAAAAAATCTCTATAGAAATCAAATTCGCATCTATATATAGTTTTTCACAAAACTGACGCTCCTAAACCGACTTAGCTACTAATACAGCCGATTATACTCAGACAGTTATAACAGTTAGCAGCAGTCAGACCAACTTAATTGATTACGCATTTAATACAGTTGACTCACAATCAATGCTTGGTCAAAGATATAAAATATAGTTGTTATACATCACAAGCATTAACAAAATTTCAAAACATAACTAACTAAGTCGAGTAGCTTACGCATACAATCGACTTTGTAACACTTTAATGCAGTTTTGAAAAACTTTCTTTCCAAAAAAAACTCACAGCATACTTTGAAAAGATTTGTGCAACGCCACGAGTTTTAATTGACTTGCTTCATAATGAAGGCGACTTAAAACTGTTGTTTCGCCACACAATATAAGTTCAACTAAAGTGCATGTGGTTTTTCTTTTCTAAATCATATGTCATGCATTCATAGATAAGATCTCATGTAAAACATAGTGAACTTGCATGCTTTGTCTAAAACAACACAAAAATGTTCTTAAGTAATCATACACATGAAAGTAATGAACATGTAACACATATAACAATACATGTTATTAATAATGTGTTGTCATCATCAAAAACCAGAAGCTCTGAGATTGTAAGGTTTGGCTACACCAGTGCTCCCCTTATCAACAATCTCAACAATTATCAAGTAATAATCATGGTAAGACCAAGTATCGTTTCCCTAGAGACTCACGGCCTAAACAGTTATGTGATTTCTTGATTAAATAAGACTTGGAAGCAAAACCATTTGGTTTAGAATGCAAGAAATAAACATGAATGCAAGCTTTTGATTAATTGACAAGAAAAATGCACAGGTGAATGATTTGTAAAATATGGAATGAATATGTTGTTGGGGTTTTCGATTTATCCTAACCACTCTCATGTATAAACGAATTCTTCTTGTTCATTAATGTTAATTCCACTTTCTAATTCACCTTAAACTCGATGTCTAGGTGAACAAAGCCTATCCTTAATTACTAGTTTACAATGTCTTATCTCCCTAGCAATCAATTCTGCATTACATTCGCACAGAAGCTTAAGGCAACCAAAACTCGTATCCCTATGTCTAGGCAATATTGCTTTTGGGAGAGATTCCCCAGATCTAGATGAATGAGTTAAACAAAGCAATGCATAGAGTATAGAGGAAAAACCCTAACAATTAATGAAAGAAGCATTTTGCAATATAAATAAGTTCAAATACATGAGAGTTTCAAAGGATTACATCTATTCCCCAACAAAAATTGAAGTTTAGTTCACCATAATCATGGTGAAACTATATGAATAATGGAAAAGAATGAAAGATAAAACCCTAAAAGTTGAGGATATGAGCTTTCGAATCCAAATCCACCTCCAAGGGTTGAAAAAATGTGTTTCTGCACCTCTTCTGTCAAAAGATACAGTCTCTAGGTCGTCCAAAACCTTAAATAGTTTGAAATAGGAAGAGAAAACACAGTCCAAGCCTAGTTGTCAGTGCTCAACGCCCCCACTTAGGACGTTCGAGCGTCGTCCAGAACAAAATGAGGCTCAGGGTCAGCTCAGAAGGTAAGCAGGCGTGATGCGACTTGGGAAAATGGCACTCAGCGCTCCAAAATGGGCGCCCAGGCGTGAGTTAGAGACTTCCTATGCTGAAGGCTTCCGAAAAAGGGCGACCAAGCGTGAAACAAGGAAATTTGGCATTGAGGGCCCTAAAGTGGCGCTCAGTGCTACTGTGTGACTCTCTTCTGATGCTTTTCCAACTCTTCCTGAGTTCAAACTCCTTGCTACTTCAACTCTTATTCCAAATAATCTCAATTCTTGTTAAAAACAAGGAAATCTAGCATAAAACCATTAAATTCACCTTTAACTCTCTTATTCACACAAATAACACAAAACTATGATTTCAAGCTAGTTTCTAAATCAAAAAGGGTGTTTTTACTATCAAAATTAAGTATCAAATAACAGTTAATTCAATCATTATCATTAAGCACAAACACTTCAGTGGGTGGCAAAATTTTCAAAACACCACTCACACACACATATAATTTGTTCTTGTTAACTTGATTTGTTTGTCAGACATGTCAGAAAGGAATGATATTTAGATGCTAATTGTTGCATTATCTCAATATTTGGAGAGTTTGATTAAGCAACAATAAGATGAGTTCAATGATATGTTGGATTAACTTGAAAATAGAACCCCACTGATAACGGTCTAAAAACCGTTATTTTCATGCTTAAATTTGATATTAAAACACACCATTTATGGCTTAGAATGAGCTTAAAATCAAGTAAAACAATTAGTTGAGTCATTGAGAGTCAAAAGTTGGTTTTAGAGGTATTATGCTTGGTTTTACATTGTTTTGTAGGGTTTTAAGGTGATTTGAAGATGGAAGTGAAGTAAGGTGGACTTGTGCTCGTGAAAGATGAAGAAAAAGGATGAAAAGAAGAGCCAAAGGAACCGTTGAGCGCCAGAACGGACCGCTGAGCGTCCAGTGCGATTAGAGGCGAACCGCTGAGCGGTCAAATAGGGCGCTGAGTGGTTGAACGATTAGAGGAAAACCGTTGAGTGGTTGTCTGCTGGGCTTGGGCTTAAATTCTGTTATTTTTCTGTGTTATAAATAGTCCCAGTACGACTTAAAACCCCAATCTTTGGCAGAGGGAAACGTCCACATAAGCTCTACACACCTTGGCGTCCGTTCTTTGGATGCTTAGGTTCTAAACTACTCAATCTAGGGTTTATTCTTTCATTCTTCCATTGTATTTCATCTAGTTTCACCATGATAATGGTGAACTAAACCCTTTGTTGTTGGGGAACAATGTAATCTTTTGAAACTCTCATATATCCAAATTCTTATTTAATTCATATGCTTGCATATGCTTGATTTATCAATTGTTGGGTTCCTTACCTGTATTTAATTGATACGGAGACGTAAATAATGTCATGAACTGGGGGGAATTCCTTGATTATGGTAATATAGCCTAGAGATAGGGGTATGACGATCAATTGTATTTTGCTTCTGTTTATTATGCATTATTAGTTACTAGGGGAGGCTAGAGATAGCAAGCTGATAATTAGTAATAGGCTCTTTTCGCCAAGGGATTGGGTTAAGGGTAGACCAAGAAAGTTTGCATGGCAATATGATAAATAAGCGAATTAAATAAGAAGAGTAGATATATGAGGGTGGATAAGATGAAATTGTAAACCCTAACAACACCATTCATCCATAGTTTTTCCTCAACCATTGATTCACTACATTTGCATGTTTACTTTTGTTTTTGCATTTAGAAACATAAAATCAATTTCTTCTTAAGTCTTACGCAATTAGGTTACACGAAAGTTAAGGCCAAAGAGTCCTTTAGGAAACGATACTTGGACTTACCCATTTTATATTACTTGATAACAATCTGGTACACTTTCTAGGGACTTAACACCCATACAAAGGAGGAAGACCAACTAGTAATGAAGGGAGAATAAAAGGAGTAAAATTGAATGTGCCACCTTTCAAATGTAGTAGTGATCTTAAGGCTTACTTGGAGTGGGAGCTCAAAATAGAGAATGTATTTTCTTGCAATAATTATAGTGAGGAGCACAATGCAAGACTTACAACGGTTGAATTTTCTGAATATGCTTTGATTTTGTGGAACAAGTTGTAGAAAGAGAGGATTAGAGATGAGGAGCCTATGGAAAACACTTGGGCTTAAATGAAATGGGTAATGAGTAAGCGATATGTACCTTCTAGCTTCCATAGGGACTTAAAATTGAAACTTTAGAGATTATCTTAAGAAAGCAAGGAAGTAGAGGAGTAATATAAGGAGCTGGAGATTTTTATCATTCAAGGGAAAATTGAAGAAGATCTTGAGGTAACTATGACTTGTTTCCTTAATGGATTAAATCATGATATTAAAGATGTTGTTGAGTTTTAGGAGTTTGTAGAGATGAAGGATCTTTTGCATATGACCACAGAGGTAGAACAACAAATTAAAAGAAACAGTACAAAATGAAATAGTTTTACCAATTTTAATTATTCAAACTAGAGGGATAGAGTAAAGAAAGATGGTGTTGCCTCGTCTAGCAATGTAGCGTTATCTAACCAAGGATAAAAACCTTAAAAGAAACTTGAACATCCATTAAAGAGGACTAGATAAGTGAAATATTTTAAATGTTTGGGCATGGGACGTTATTCGTACGAGTGTCATACAAAGAAGATTGTTCTTCTTAAGGATAATGGGGAGTACATAAGTCAATCTAATGATAGTGGTGGAGAGCAAGAGTGAAACACTTGAAAGGAAAAAGAGAAAGAGTGAAGCAATTGAGAGAAAAATGAGAGAAAATTAAATTTTTGAGGGCATGCAACTTTATTTAGCAAAAGAAGGGGAGGTAAGGAGGGTGCTTTACACAAGGTAACCCCTGTTTTATCAAAGTGAGATTTTGTATGTTAACCAATTTGATAAATTTGAATTGCCTCCTAGTATTGAGTCTCTTTTAATGGATTACGACAATGTGTTTCCAGAAAGTGTCTCTCTGACGGTTTTCCACCTTTTAGAGGAATTGAGCATCACATTGATCTCATTCCGGGAACTTCGTTGCCTAATAGGCCAACTTATTGGACCAACCTACAAGAAACAAAAGAGATTGAAAAGAAAATGATTGAATTGATTAGTAAAGGTTGGGTTAGAGATAGCATGAGTCCATGTGCTACACCTGAGATTTTAGTACCCAAAAATAACTACTCGTGGAGGATGTGTTCTGATTGTAGAGCCATAAACAACATCACCATCAAGTATATGTATCCAATTCCCAGGTTATATGATCTTTTTTATGAGCATTATGGTGCATGCATGTTTTCTAAATTGATTTTAAAAGTGGTTATAATCATATTAGGATTAGAGAAGGTGATGAATGGAAATCTGCCTTTAAACCTAAATATGGATTGTATGAGTGGTTGGTGATGCCTTTCAATTTAACTAATGCACCTAGTACTTTCATGAGGTTAATGAACCATGTTTTAAAGGAGTTTATTGGTAAATATGTTGTGGTGTACTTTGATGATATTATGATTTATAACATTAGTCTTGAGTTGCATGTTGAGAATTTACAATCTATTTTTTTTAATGTGCTTAGAAAATAACAATAGTATGCCAATCTAGAAAAATGCATCTTTTGTACTGATCATGTGATATTTTGGAGTTTTGTTGTAAGTGCTAAAGGTGTAGAAGTTGATGAGGAAAAGGTAAAGGCCATTTAAGAATGGACTACACCTAAGACTGTGAGTGAGGTGAGGGGATTTCATGGTTTAGCAAGTTACTACAAGATATTTTTGTTAAAGACTTTAGTCCCTTGGCTACGCCTCTAAATGAAATTGTTAAAAAGAATGTGGATTATGAATGAGGTGAGAAAGAAAAAGAGGCCTTTATTGTCTTTAAGCATAAGCTAACTAATGCATTTGTCTTGGTCATGTCTAATTTTGCAAAATCTTTTTAAATTGAGTGTGATACATCAAATGTGAGTATATATATATATATATTTGGAGATGGATGACGAACTAAAAAGAAATGGTTTAAAATAGAAATTTAGAATTATCATAAATTTATTCTAAAAAACTTTGGAAAATCACAAAATAAAACATAGGTTTTGAATAATAGATTTTGGATTCAAAAGTCGTAAAAAATTATTAGCATCTCACAATGTTTGTCTAAAAGCATACTATTAATTAAATGTGGAAAATAGATGTAATTTTTTAAAATAAGAAAAATATTAAACAAAAATATTTTTAAATGATCGAAAAGGACTAACTTGTTTCTATATATTCTCATTGAAAAATCAAGACTATGTTTTACTTTATAAAAAAAAAAAAAAACTATTTGGAATTAAACTTTTGAAGGTGACCCAACAAGTGATTGTCTCACTTTTACGCACCTCTATTTTTAATAGAGAACCAGGAATAACTTAATTCTAATAAAAGAAATTGTCCAAGGATTGATTTGATTTTTCTAATTTTGAAAATCTTTTGTATATTTTTGGTATTTTTTGAATGATTTGAAAATGAGTGTAACACAATGTGATTGTTCGAACAAATACAAAAAAAAAATGAAAGATAAACTATTTTTTATTTTTTTAAAAATCTTGAAAATGGATCTTACGTAATGCTAACAATCAAACAAAAGTAAGAAAGATAAATTATTTTTTCATTGCTTTTTGGTGTTTTTGAATTATTTAAAAATAAGTGTTGACGTGTGGCCAGAAAAACCCGAAAGAGTAAAAACCATTTTTTTCATTTTTATTTTATAGATTTTTTTTTATCATTTAAAAAAAGATTAAGTTCATGCACATTACATAGAGGGCTCATGCGTCTTGCATATTTCATAATAGAATCCATATGATACTAAGACCCAATCGCGTTATTGAATGTACGTAAGCGAAATACATGACATAAATGTTCCATTTAAATAATGCATGATGCCTATATATTGTGCCATAAAAATGAAACCTAGTATACATACATTAAAATGCCATGCGGACCCTACTTGCAGAAGGCAAAGCCGAAAGAGAATAAAAAGGTCCAATACATATAAATATTCTCATTCTTCATCAACACAAGCAAGAAAGGTGCCACTGTATGTGAACAGTGTGGGTGAAGGATAATCCAAATGATGATGGGTGAGATAATTGGAAGTGGCTGATGCAGGAACTTCAAAATTTGGATTGTATTGAGATTGGGTAAATAATGAAGAATGCTGTTCGAAAAGATGAAATTCGGGAAGAAGACGATAGTGATGAACCAGTGAAGCTCCCCTGGCCCCGAAAGGAACTTCTCAATGTATAGGTAAAGATCCTTAAAAAATGAAAAAAAAAAAAAAATGTTCCCACCAATTAGCTAAAACCGCTTTTCCTTTTTTTTTTTAATTTTAGTTAATTAATAAGAATATTTTCATCTTTATTTCGAAAATAAAAAATCTATTTTAACTAAATTACATAAAAATCTATTTTGAATCTTTTTAAACAAATTTATTTATTCACGAAATTAAGTATTGATAATGGTCATTATTCACTAGATTTATGATGAAGTTATCCATCAGAGTGTTTTTTTTAATTGACTAACAACGCAAATAGTTGATTACATTTTGTTTCGGTGTAAATTTTAGGGATCGAGACGTTAATTTGGATGACATGACTTTCCTGTTTTCTGGAATTTGGACTGGCCGGATTGCTCACTCCTTCTGTATTTCAGTCGTTCGCTCTCCTTTAGTCCGGATCGTCCGGTGCTCTCCAAGTTCTGACCGAGGGAGGGAGGTACTGCAAAGGCACTCTGACGCTTAAGTTAGGTGTGTAGAATGGAAGAACCTCAGTTCTTATTAGAATGATTCTCACTGTGAGAGAATTGATAGCAGAATTCCTGTGTGATTGGAGTGTGAGAATCGTGATTAGAACGTACCTGGCTTGTGTCTTTGGCTCTCTATTTATAATTTGTCTCATGAACCTTGAACTATCATAAGCCCAATAAAATATAAACAGAATAAAATATAAACAAACTTACTTGGTTACTCATAAACAACTTTATCTATATCTTTAATGTTATTATTTGATTCTCAATAAGTTACCTATTATATTATTTGATTCCCAATATCTTTAATAAGATACCGTTTAAATCTATGGACTATGAGCCCAATAATAATAAGATTTGGCCCAATCTCGGCCCAGCGTGATAACCGGTCCACTGTTTCGTGTTACCGATCGTTTGTTACTAGTATCCGGTCGTTATAACCGACCGTAAAGATATCATACCATACATCATCCCCCAAGTCTAAGTTAAGCACGAGGCTTTAGCCCCAGTTAACTGTAGGACTTTATGAGATATTGGATGTATGTTAGCTAATGATAGTATGCTCGGTTTGCGAAGACGTGCCAGATGGTGAGATAGATGGACCAGGTCGGCCTTTTAAATGGATCTGGAATGACAAAACCATGTTGTCGTTCGGTGTCGTAGTTATGATTAATGTTTTCCTGCCTTCGGGGTAGTGGCAGAGTCGCCAAAACAGAGCCGTTAGATTATTTTCATCTAACAATGTGGATTGTATGGTAGTTTCGTCAGTTCCACGCATCAATGAAATAGGTCTTCGCAGACGAACTCAACCGTCGTTTCTACATTTGCTTCCTAGCGATAATTTCTGAAGTTTATTTTCTTCCAACCACAAGTCTTCTCCTTCCAACCGCCTTTGCGTCAAGCTTGCATCTTCTGTCCAGGTAACCATGGCTTCCTTTTCACCTCTTTATTCACTGTCGGAGAGTGTGGAAAGGGGGCGTGAGGGCTTAACAGACGTTTCTGAGGATGCTCAGACGGAAGTTATTAGTTCCATTTCATCCTTGTTGAGTGAGGACAAAGTGTTTGTGAGGGGTGGAGTCACCATTGACGGTCCTGAAGAGGGTTGTTCGTTGTCACCCATAGATTACGAGTGAACTTCCCATGATGTAAGCGAACATAGTAGTTTGTTTGTTAACAGGGCCGTGTTGCTAGATTGGATAAACAATAATTGCATTCTTAGAGCTCTAGGTTATAATTCTGCAATGAGATTTGTTGCCTGTAGAAGATATGAAATGGTCTTTCATGAAGAAGGTATAATGGGTGGGGACTGTTTTTACTTTTATTCATGTGTGCTCTTTGATTTGTATGTTAGGTTTCCCTTCACCAGGTTTTAGATGGATATTTTACGAGCCTTGAATGTAGCTCCCTTGCAGTTGCACCGCAACAGTTTGGGCTACATTCAAGCGTTTGGTGTTTTGTGCCAGGCCCTAAACATTCAGCCGAAGGCCAAATTATTCTTGTATTTCTTTAAGACACGCCCTAATGCCAAGAGGGGTTGAGTGTCATTGAGTTTCGTCTCTAAAAAGGCCATCCTACAACTTTTTGCCGAGTCATATAAAGATTTTAAGAACCAATTTTCCAAAATCTCTATTACCGAATTGGGTCGTCCATTTTTCATGTGTGAAGACAGTAGTCCTAAGTTTCCGTTGTATTGGAGCAAGAATCCGCGGACAGTGACTTCTTGGCCCCTAGATGATATGACTGACATTGAACGGAGAAATTTAGATGTACTGACCAAGTTGCCTCGCCCGTTTTCCTCACGAAAGATAGTCAACTGCCTTAGATACAATGACTTCAAGTCGAAGGTGTTTGGTATGTTCTTTAACTGATCACTTTTAGAGTTTATATTGTGGTTGTTGATCTGTGTTTGGTGGTGCTTTTTGCAGAAATCATGGGGAAAAAAGGCGGTCGAGACTGGTTTACCCTTGCCAAGACCAAAAGTAGGGCCGGAGGCTCGTCTAGTGCACCCGCTCGTCCCGAGGCTGCTACAAAGATTCCGGTCGTTTGTGTTGACGATCCACCCCCTTCCCTTGAACAGACGTTGGTCAAGAAAAGGAAGGTCGATCGGGTCGTAGATGAGCACAGAGTGTCCCGAAAAGGGAAAAAGACTGTGGAAGAACAAATGGATCCTTCTGGCGATCGTCCCCTGCCAGGCGACATGTGGGATCCCGACTTCGATCTCAGGCACAAGATTGACTTCAATTTTGATGCCGCTGAAGAAAGGGTAATGCCCGAGCTCTCTGAACAGAAGATGTCCGAGCTCTGCCTTGATTTCTTACTGCGTGGGTCAGTTGCTGCTTTTAAGTTGGCTTATGTGTCCAACACTGGAAATTTGCATGTTGAAGTATAGCGTTTGAAGAAGCAGCTAAAGGAAACAAAGGTGGCCCTAACAGAGGCCAATGCTGCTCACGCAGAGTGTGCTCAAAAGGCTACAGAGGCTGCTCAAATAATTGCGGAAGGTCGTTTGCTGATGGATAATCTGAAAAAGGTCAGGTTGGAATTGAAGAAAGAGAGAGATGGACTAACGGGTGATTTGGAAACTGCAAAGAAGACTATTGCCATACTCACAACTGAGAAGGACGATCTGCAGAGGACTGCTGCTGAGTGTCAACAGACATAGGATGAGATGTTGGAGGCCATCCAATTGGAACACACCAAGGGGTTCAAGAAAGCACTAAGGCAAATGTCTTACCTGGCCAGGGTGTCCCCTGAGGGAATGGGATTTGACGTTGACCAAGACATATATATCAAGGGCGAATGGTGCCCACTGAGACGAATCCAGAGGGCATGTTCACTGCTGAGGGTGATGTGGCCGATCAGGCGGCGGAGACGACAACGGAGGAAACCGACCCTCTTGTGGCAACTAAAGAAACTCGTGATGCATAGAGTGTTTAAGTTTTTATACTCTGTAGTGTAATAGTTTATTTGAACTTGTTGTAGATCATGTTGAACTTTTTTATTTGGTTGCGCTGTTATAACTTTGATCTTATCGTTTCTTGACGCTGAACTTGGTATGTATTTGCTTGTTTGCTGTTGAACTTTGTGATAAAGAGCATCTCGTACGTTTCATTTAGTATCCAGAATTTCATTCCGTTGTTTAGACATAGTAATTTTCGAGAATCTAAGACGCGTTCGATCTTGGCTTTGATGCTAGTGAATACGGCCGTTTGTGAGATGGATGGACGCGGTTGTCCATAAGGCGTCAGGACACATTGGGTCTTGGCCTTCGTGTAGGTGGACATAGTGGTCCGTAAGGCGTCAAGACACATTCGGTCCCGGCCTGTGGATGGATGCGGTTGTCCATAAGGCGTCAGGACACGTTGGGTACTGGCCTTCGTGTAGAAGGACTCCGTGGTCCGTAAGGCATCAAGACACGTTCGGTCTTGGCCTGTCGATGGACGCGGTCGTCCATAAGGCGTCAGGATGCGTTAGGTCCCGGCCTTCGAGTAGAAGGACTCCCTGGTCCATAAGGCGTCAAGACACGTTCGGTCCCAACCTGTGGATGGATGCGGTTGACCACAAGGCGTCAGGACGCGTTAGGTCTTGGCCTTCATGTAGAAGGACTCCGTGGTCCGTAAGGCATCAAGACACGTTCGGTCCCGGCCTGTGGATGGACGCGGTTGTCCATAAGGCATCAGGACGCGTTAGGTCCTGGCCTTCGTGTAGAAGGAGACTTTGAAGTAGATAGTTGTACTTGATGTAAACTGGAGAATTGCATTCAAGTGGTCCGAAAGTTCTTAATTGTTAAGCATAAAGAAAAGAATTTAAATACGGGAAAAATCAGTGTAAATTTAACTGTAATAAAATTTGAGGTGTGTGGCATTCCATGTGTTCAGAATGGCTTTTCCGTCAAGAAATTCCAGCCGGTATGCTCCGTTCTTCAAATCTTCTGAGATGCAAAAGGGTCCTTCCCAATTCTCTGCTAGCTTTCCGTGCGTATTGTTTTTTCTGGCATTTCCTCATTTGTGCCATACAAGTTCTCCTTCAGTGAAACTTTTGGGCTTTACTTTGGTATTGAAGCGTCTAGAAATTAATCGCTTTTGAGCCGCATTACGTACCATGGCGACTTCTCGCCGTTCGGGTAAAGTGTCCAGATTGATGCGTAGATGCTCGTTAATTAGACTCATGTCTTGAATGTTTCGTCTTAAAGACGGTTCTCCTACTTCAACTGGTAGCATTGCATTAGTTCCGTAGGTTAGGTTGAAAGGGGTTTCTCTTGTTGACCCGTGCGGTGTGCATCTATAGGCCTATAATACTTCGGGTAATTCCTCTACCCATAAACCTTTAGCTTCTACCAGTCATTTCTTTAACTCGGAAACTATAGCTTTATTCGCGGCCTCAGCTTGACCGTTCGTTTGTGGGTGTTTAACAGAACTTGTTACGTGTTGGATCTCCATACTTGCGAGTAAATCTTCCAATTTTCGCTCGATGAATTGTTGCCCGTTGTCAGTTATAATTTTTTGGGGGATACCAAATCGGCATATCAGCTGCCAAATAAACTTTTGTACTTTCTGAGCACTAATTACTGCTAGAGCTTCTGTTTTTGTCCACTTAGTGAAGTAATCGACTGCTACAAGGAGGTATTTACACTGTGCTTTTCCGGTCGTTAACAGTCTTGTTATGTCCATTCCCCATTAGGCGAACGGCCATGGTGAGATCATCTCGTGCAGCTTTTCTAGAGGGACCCGAAAATTGTTCCCGTGTGATTGACATGAGATACACTTGCGAACAAAGTCGGTGCAATCACTCTCCATGGTCGGCCAATAATACCCGGCTCGTAGTATTTTGGCCCTTAACATTCTCTTGCCTGAATGAGCCCGGCATATACCATGGTGTAATTCCTGCATTAAGTACTTATCCTCGTCATCTGACAGGCACTTCAACAAAGGTGTAGTGTATCCTCATCTATATAGGTCGTCGCCTACGAACGTGAAGCGAGCGATTCGTTTGGAATCGGTCGTGCTGACCTACCCTCCTTGTTCTTGCTGTTCCATTAAGTGTAGTATGTCCTGACGCCAATCGGTTGTTGGCGTTGCCCTGTTGGTGGCGAACGTTTCTAACGTTGATCTATCAAGAGTGGTTTTGATTACCGAAGAGAGTTGTGTTTTCTCTCGGGCATGTGTCAATTTGGATAGGAGATCCACTCTGGAATTCTGTGATCTGGGCACATGTGTGATGGTAAAACTGGAAAAGGATTTTGTCAGATCAGTAACCTTATGGTAGTAACGCAATAAGTGATTGTCCTTGACTTGGAACGTTCCATTCAAATGGCTGACCACCAACTGAGAGTCCATCCTGCATTCGAGGCGCTCGATTTCTAATTCTCGAGCCAGAGTTACCTCGGCTATGAGGGCTTCATACTCTGCTTGATTGTTGCTGAGTCGAAAATTGAAAGAGACTGCTTGTTCAACAATGAGATTATTAAGGCCTTCTAGTATGATACCTGCTCCTCCGCCTCGTCTATCCGAGGAACTGTCAACAATAAGATACCATGTGGGTGCGTCAATCGACTACGGCAACTCAGGAACGAAATCTGCCAAATGTTGTCCTTTAACAAAGCCTTGCGACTCAAAACGTAATCCGAATTCGGACAGTTCCACCGACCATGCGACAATCCGCCCGGCAAGGTCTGCCTTTCTGAGAATCTTAGTGACCAGATGATTCATGCGTAATACCACTTGATGGCTTTGAAAGTAAGGTCAGAGACATCGAGTCGCAGTTAGGAGGGCAAGGGCCACCTTTTCTACCTGTGAATATCGTTCCTCTGCTCCCTGCAAAGTTCTGCTGACGAAATATATTAGTTTAAAGTCTGGCATCTCCTGGATAAGGGCGGCACTTACTGAGTGGTTTGTCGCGGCCAAATATATATGTAGGTCAAACCCTTCCGTTGTACGAGCCATGACCTGAGGACTGATAAGGATAGTTTTGATGGTAGAGAAGGTTGCTTCACACTGGTCGTCCCAATGTCGTGGGAAATCTTTCTTCATGTTTTTCAGGATTGGTTTGATATGGTCTGCCAATTTCGGTATGAATCGTGACAAGGCGGCGAGCCGTCCGACTAGTCGTTGTACCTCTTTCAGTTTGGTGGGGGTTGGCATCTCGAGTACCGCATGGCACTTGTCTCGATTGGCCTCAATTCCTCTTCGCGTTAGCGTAAATCCTAGGAATTTCCCGGCCAGTACTTCAAAGGTGCACTTCGAAGGATTGAGGTGCATATTGTAGTGTCTTATTTGCTGAAAAACCTCTGCCAGGTCCTGGAGGTGTTGCTGGAATGAGTGACTTCGTATGACCATATCATCTACATATACTTCCATGCATATCCCTATTTGATGATGGAAGATTTTATCCATAAGACGTTGGTAGGTAGCCCCCACATTTTTTAGGCCGAACGGCATCACCTGATAGCAATAATTCGCTCGTTCGGTTATAAACGCTGTTTTTTCTTGGTCTGGATCGTACATCGGGATCTGGTTCCCCGAGTATGCATCTAGGAAGCTCAACATTGCGTGTCCCGAGGCTCCATCCACCAGCCGATCGACACTTGGGAGAGGATAAGAATCTTTAGGACATGTTTTGCTAAGGTCGGTGAAGTCAACGCACATCCGCCATTTCCCGTTCGCCTTTTTAACCATAACAATGTTCGCCAACCAAGTTGTATAGGGGATTTCCCGGATGAATTTTGCTTTGACCAGCTTGTTGACTTCTTCTCGTACAACTTCTCTTTTCTCATCTCCAAATCTCTGCTTTTTCTGTGCCACCAGTCAGGCTTCTCTAAAAATGGATAACTTATGCGTCATAGCACTCCGATGTATTCCTGGCATGTCGGCAACACTCCATGCAAATAGGTTGGCGTTGGCTTTCAATTCTGTCAAATTTCGTTCATGGTTCGGCTGAAGACCGGCGCCGATGGTAGTTGTTTGCTCCTCGTTTCTTCCTAGCACGAACGACTTCACCTCGCCTTGGGGTTGTATTTATTAGTCTTGGGATCCAGGTCAACCAGAATAGTTTCTGGCCGCTTTGCTCCTTTTTGGGAGGCAAAAAGTGCAATCTTTAAACCGGCGACGTAACATTGTCGTGTCGTTTTCTGGTCTGCTCTTACCGTGCAAATGACGCCTTTCTCCGAGGGGAACTTCATTACTAGGTGAGGGGTAGACACGATCGCTCCAAAAGCGTTGAAGCAAGGTCGTCCGAGAAGGGTAATATAGGAGGTGTTTTCCTCCACCAATAGGAATCGTACTCGTAACTACTTTGTTTCTACACCTGTTTGTGGCGATGTTCGCAGGTCCAGGTACCCCCGAGTGTCCACCCTTTCTCCTGCGAATCCCACGATCTGCTCGTTAAAAGGGGCGATTATGTCCTCTGACAACTCCATTTTCTGGAACGTGGTCTAGTAGAGTATGCTAACCAAGCTCCCTTGGTCAATTAGAACCTTGATGACGTCGTATTGTGCGATCCGTGTTGTGATGACCATGGGATCATCTTGATCGGGGTCTGGGGCGTGGAAGTTCACATTAGTGAAGGTGATGTCCGACATTGACAAATAGTCATGACTTACGGTGTGGGCACTTCGTAGATTTCTTAAATGTCTCTTTCGGACAGAGGAAGAGGTTCCTCCTCCGACCAAACCTCCAGATAGTGTCGATTCTGCCCCTGGCCGGCCGGTCAGGTTCTCACCCTCGGGAGCGACTTCTCGATCGATCTTTTGACCGATCGTTTCTCTTGTAGGATCTTTCCGGACTTCTGCGTCTCATCTCCCTTCTAGGGGAGCGTCTCCTTTCTAACTCGTCTTTTAGCCCGTGACAACCTTCGGTAGTGTGTCCCCGGTTGCCGTGATATCGGCAGACCTTAGTATTGTCTGCGTTTCTGAGTGTATCTCGCTTGTGGGTGAAGATGAGGTTAGCTTGTAGGGCCTTTTCGCACACTCTCTCCCTCGGGGTGTTGAGGCTTGCGTAGTGATCGTATCGGGGGCCCAGGGATATCTGTAGATCCCTTCTAGGGAATCCTCGAGCCCTTTCTCCTTCTCATGGTCGCTTCGCTTCTTTTTTGCTTTCGTGTGTGGAGACTTCAGACAATTGCTTCTTGCGAGAATTCCTCTGGTCTTCTTGCTTAATGAATTTGGTTAATTTCTCCTGGAGTTCCTCCATCGTGTTGGGTAGTTTGACATATAGATGTTCAGAAATGTACCCTGGCTTTAAGCAGTTGGGTATGTTGTTGATGATGAATGTATGGTTGACCTCCTTCACTCGTCTTGCCGCTTCATTGTATCTTTGCACGAATGCTCTTAGGGTTTCATCTTTCTCCTGTTTAATGATGACAAGCTTAGCAGGAGTCACTTCCTCCTTCTAGTTCACCGCATATTGCCTTTTGAACAGATTGATGACGGTACAAAAGTTATCTATGGAATTAGGGGAAAAATGTAATATCATTCTAGTGCCTCACCCTTCAATGACACGAAAAAGGCTCTGCATTTGACTGGGTCGCTTTTGGAATAGTAGGCCATAGAATCAACGAAGTTTCGGATGTGATGTTCCGAATCTGAGGTACCGTCAAACTTTTCTATCGGTGGAGGGGGCTGATCAGGCATCGGGGCTTGCATAACAGCTTTTGTAAACGACAACATATTAGGTGACCAGACGGTTCGCGGGGTTGTATGCGCGCTATGCTCACTGTCCTGGCCTCCCTAGTGTTCAGACATTTCAGGTAAGGGACGTTGTGCTCGTAGTTGAGCAATCTCTTCAGCCTGCTTTTGCTGCAACTCTTGCTGTCGGCGTATAGTCTGAGCCTGCTCTTCCATTTGCTTTGCTTATGCCGTCATTTGCGTAGCCTGTGCTTCTAACTGGGCCTGCAAATCTCTGTTCATGTCTACGGAGTTGTTGTTTTCCATGTTCCTTGTGGTAACCATTGGGAGTCTTCAAGCCTCGGCCCCACGGTGGGCACAAAAATGTTTCGGTGTAAATTTTAGGGATCGAGACGCTAACCTAGATGACGTGGCTTTCCTGCTTTCTGGAACCTGGACTGACCTAATTGGTCACTCCTTCTGTACTTCAGTTATTCGCTCTCCTTCAGTACGGATCGTCCGGCGCTCTTCGAGTTCTGACCGAGGGGGGGAGGTACCTGCAAAGGCACTCCGACGCTTAAGTTAGACGTGAGAATGGAAGAACCTCAGTTCTTATTAGAATGATTCTCAGTGTGAGAGAATTGATCGTAGAATTTCTGTGTGATTGGAGTGTGAGAAGCGTGATTAGAACGTACCTGACTTGTGTCTTTGGCTCTCTATTTATAATTTGTCTTATGAACCTTGAACTATCATAAGCCTAATAAAATATAAACAGAATAAAATATAAACAAACTTACTTGGTTACTCATAAACAACTTTATCTATATCTTTAATGATATTATTTGATTCTCAATAAGTTACCTATTATATTATTTGATTCTCAATATCTTTAATACGATACATTTTAAATCTGCGGACTATGAGCCCAATAATTATAAGAGTTGGCCCAATCTCGGCCCAGCGTGATGACCGATCCACTTTTTCGTGTTACCGATCGTTTGTTACTAGTATCCGGTCGTTATAACCTACCGTAAAGATATCATAGATACACATTCTTTTCTTGATAATAGTATGATTGTATGGGATCGAGTTGTTATAAAAACTTACATAAATTATTTTCTTAGTCAAAGGTTAATCAAGAGAAATAAGAGATTTCTTTATCCTGCCAAGAATATGATGAATCATTGAGTCGGGCATGGAATAGATTCAAAGGACTTCTTAATAAAATTCCTATTCATGGATTTATGAGTCAACACAAATCAATATCTAACGACAACCCCTTTCCGTACTTCCCATCCAAAGAAGTATCAACTACAACTAAGACTAAAGAAAGGGAAGTAGAATAAAGATTTCCANAACTCTTTCCTTATCTANAGTCTTAGATAGATTTTCTTAAACTAAATAATTTTCCTTCTTTTGTAGGTTATCAAATAAAGATGGAAACCTATGCCTACACACANTAGGAAGCTAACCAAGCTAAGAAAGCACAAAATAGTTCAAAGAAGGAGAAATACAAAGTGAAGGTCGTAGCTTGCAGCAACCTCTGGAATAAAAAAAGAAACGCTCAGCCAAGACCCTGATGCGCTTAGCCAAATTGCATCAGCTCCACTCTTCAATTCAGCACGTGCTTCACATTTTTCATCTGCAAAATGAGGCCAGCTGGATAGCTTCGTCCGCAAGCTTTCCTCAGCTCTCCATTACATTTTTAATGAGCACTGTATTAAGACTTCCATTGCACGGATCATGAGCATTGCTTCCTCTATAAAAGGAAGCTTAATCCATTGTACCTGTAACTTGAATGAAAGTAATGATATGCTGCTAAAATTCAGCTTCTTCTTCAAGCTCAAACACTTTGCTAGCTTTAGTTTTGCATCCTCTAGCTTCTTTCCCCTTAGGAAAGTTGTATGAGCTAGAATTCATCACTACAATCCATCCAAAACACGTTCGCACATTCCATCGAACACCTACCGTGCATCAGCTTCTTGCATCCAGTTCATCAATTCCGCTGCATCTCTCTGCATCTTGGAGCACCTCTCTGTGTGTCGTGGAGTTGCTTCTATCATTTTGTAGTCAAAGCCAGCACGTCCACGCGGTTCTGCTTGAGCTAAGACACTCTTGCAATTCGTTTTTCACTTCTCCGTGTTGTTCTGTTCTTGAATGTCACTATTTCATTCATTTTTTTTTTCTGATTCGTTTCTGTTTGAGTGAATGTTTGTTTGCGTTCATTGATCCTTAGTGTGTCTTTTACATTTTAATTAGTGCATATCAATTGTTTTCAGTTCATTCAGCTTTCAACTTCAATTTTCCAGTTATGTCATCAGTCATGTGCATTTGTAATCAGTTTTTACTCTGTCACGATTTTGAATCTATTCCGCGCATTTTTTTTTCATTTTTCCATGTGTTCAATGCATTTTCTAGCTCTATTTTGATCACATAAAGCAATGAGGCATTGTCTAGCTTTGATCAAAGAAGTTTAGAGCATTGACCGAGAGTTTCTGTTTGCACATTCTACATTAAAACTCAATTCTGGTTTGATCATGTGTACACTCTTTTTGTCCAGATTCATGTGTTTTAATACTTGAGACAAGTTTATGTGATGCTTTTATACATGTTTCAAGTGTTAAGAATCAAAATTCATCAATAAATCACAAAAAGCGTAGTTGAGTTCATCAAATCTTTGTTTTCAGCAAACTGTCATCATATTTTGCAGCTTTTGTTATCGTGCTTCAATTCTTTGATGTGTTTTAGGCATTTTAATTCTCCTAGCTCATATTCTTCAAGCTAGATCTAGTTACTTAAGTCTTTTCTTGTTTGATCTTTGATCCAGCCAACATAGATTTTTGAATTTCTTTTAAATTCTGCTGAAATTTTCAACAGTTTATGCTGCATTGAAGAACTGTTATAGTGATTTTGTGATTCTGTACAGATACATGCTATTTTAATGCTTCTACAAGTGTATTTGAGCATTTGAAACTTGTTTCCATTGTTGTTTGGTTCGTTCTCATCACATCTGCATAATTCCCGTTTCAAGCCACGTCTTTTTGCTTGAAATGTGCAACTGAACATCTCATTTTGAGCTCCTGACTGTATTGGTGTTGTTTTGTTGATTATGGAGCCAATTTTGGTGCATTGAAAGTTGTATTTACTGTTCATTTGGTCATTATCCATCCTTTGTGCACAAAAACAGTTTCAACCATCAAATTTTTGCTAAATCTCCAACTCAACCAGTGAAATTCTGCATTGGATGTTTTCTGGACTGTTTCATTGGTTGAACACTTTCCATTTGATGATAGAAAGTTGTTTGAAAGGTCATTGGACTATTTAACTCACTGCCATTCCAAATAACCATTGCAGTTCCAATTTTAGGGCCATTTTTCTCATTATGCTACAGTATAGGTGCCTTTATTCTCCATGATTTAGCTCCCGCTACTGTCATTTAGTGAGTTACCTGTTCTGGTGCATTTTTAAACATTGATGCACATATGTTTTACCATTTGACATCAGTGTGTACTATACAATTGGTAAATTTTGCGCAATTATACCAAATCACCACCCAACCCGTAACTTTGCTTGAAATTGGGAAGTGGACCAGTGTTATTTTGCTGTGGTCATTTTCTTTGATGTTTAAGTGCTCAAACATATTCCATTTGATCATACAAATTGCTGTGAAGTGTTATTTAATCATTTGCATCACTGAAACTCATTTTGGATGCTGTTGTCCACTTTTTTTTCCAGCCACATTTTCTGCTGTAGCTTAATATTCCTTGCTGTTTGCACATTTCACAATTTCATTTTCACTTTTGATTTGCAAAAGCTAGGGGATTCTTGTTTCTAGTACTTTTAAATGGTTATCCAAGTATAAATCAAAGATAAAAAGCAAATATGGCCCCTGCAATCCAACTCTAAAATCCAAAAAACAGCAGCCAGAAAATTGGTCTTTCTTTGTGGCATTTCAACAAACAATTTGGAAATTTCATCAAACAGTTTCACTGCAAACGGTTTTCTTCTATTGTTTTTGAGTTTTTCTTGCTTTTCTAATCTATTCTAGACCCTATCCTAGGTTCCTTTTGAGTGCCAGCCTTTATTCCAGCCCCAAGGTGCTTAGAACTCACTTTTATTGGCTTTCATTCTGCTGTAACGTTACTTTTTGGTGCAAAAATCTGGTGCAGCAGCAATTTTAAGCACTCAGGGTTTGGTTGTTTTGTCTTGGATTATGGTGCTGCTATGGTGGAGTTTCAACAACCAGTTTGCTTCTCCAAAAGGGGTAGCATAGTAAGGAGTGGAAGCATTGTTAAAGCAAGCAAAAGTTGGGACTTTGAGAGCACCTTCCTTGGCTGTATAGAACTGTTTCAGCAACCAGTTTTCAACAGTAAATTTTCATCATTTTGGACCAGTATTTTGTGATACAGCAGCCACACTTGGCTTCTTTGAATTGTAACCTTTGTTACTTTTAATTTGGCTTGATATCATGGAACATTTTAGTGTAATTTCCTTTCAATTTTGAAACTTGAGTGACTTAGGAAAATGCTTTCCTAGCAATTCCAAGATCACCACTAAAGATTGTAATAGCCTAGTTTCCATAACTTAGTGTGAAAGTGTGTCAAGGGGCTCCAAGTGTCCCTTGCACTTTCAGTTAGGGTCGTGTCTCATTCCTTTTTTTCATTTGCATTCTTTCTTTTATTTTGCTTGTTGATATTTTTGTTTTACGTCTTCGTGATGTCTAGGTGCACATTCATATAGATAAACCTTCGTTTGGTTTCTAAGTGCATCTTATAGTGCATTTAAAAAGCTTTTGAAAGACTTCTACATTGAAACTTGGGTACGAAACGTCAGGAGAAACTCTGGCTGATGGCAACCCCTTTCGGGACTTCCCATCCAAAGAAGTATCAACTACAACTAAGACTAAAGAAAGGGAAGTAGAATAAAGATTTCCANAACTCTTTCCTTATCTANAGTCTTAGATAGATTTTCTTAAACTAAATAATTTTCCTTCTTTTGTAGGTTATCAAATAAAGATGGAAACCTATGCCTACACACACTAGGAAGCTAACCAAGCTAAGAAAACACAAAATAGTTCAAAGAAGGAGAAATACAAAGTGAAGGTCGTATCTTGCAGCAACCTCTGGAATAAAAAAAGAAACGCTCAGCCAAGACCTTGATGCGCTTAGCCAAATTGCATCAGCTCCACTCTTCAATTCACCACGTGCTTCACATTTTTCATCTGCAAAACGAGGCTAGCTGGATAGCTTCGTCCGCAAGCTTCCCTCAGCTCTCCAACATGTTTTTAATGAGCACTGTATTAAGACTTCCATTGCACGGATCATGAGCATTGCTTCCTCTATAAAAGGAAGCTTAATCCATTGTAGATGTAACTTGAATGAAAGGAATGACATGTTGCTTAAATACAGCTTCTTCTTCAAGTTCAAACAATTTGCTAGCTTTAGCTGTGCATCCTCTAGCTTCTTTCCCCTTAGGAAAGCTGTCTGAGCTAGAATTCATCACTACAATCCATCTAAAACATGTTCGCACATTCCATCGAACACCTACCGTGCATCAGCTTCTTGCATCCAGTTCATCAATTTCGCTGCATCTCTCTGCATCTTGGAGCACCTCTTTGTGTGTCGTGGAGTTGCTTCTATCAATATCTTTTTGGGGAAATTAAAAGCACATATAAAGTTAACTTTAGATGGCTCGATCGAAGGTATGATAAAATTAAAGACACCTAAAGACATTAAGGAGTTGATAGAGAATATGGTTTCAAATGATTTTGAGGGACAAAATGAGAGCACTCAAGTTCAGAAAAATATAATAAAGGAGCTCTAAACTTAATGTGTTATTAACTCAAAACAAGCTAATGACTCAACAATTAAAAGTTCTTATGAAGAAACTCTTAACACTTCCTCAAGAGTCAGAATATTTATAAGCTCAACATCAACATGTGAGTTATATGATAGAGATCATGTCAATGGACAATGTGTCGTGAAAAATATTTCCTAAGAAAAAGTCAATTATATGGGTAATTAAGGTCGTCAAGGTAATTATAATCAAGGATGGAAGTCTCACTTAAACATGGGACAAATTGGATCTTGAAAGACCTGCATCAACAAAACCAACAACAACAACCTTCCTTGCATAAAAGGATGTCAAAACTTGAGGAAACACTTCAACAATTTGTACAAATTTTTATCTCTAATAACAAGAGCTTAGAAGCCTTAATCCATAATTTTGAGAAGTGGTTTCAACTCACAAAGAAATTAGAGGAAAATTTTGATAAAATTTTTACAACCAATATTGAGATGAACCTAAAGGAACAATGTAATATTATCACAATTGTTAACAATGTCATGTGTCTTTTACTAATGTTATGTGATAATGTTTTGTATTCAAATTTAGTCCATATATTTAAATTTTTGACACAGTGGAGGAGTTTTAATTTTTTTAAGATAAAATAATATTTTTTCTTTCCAAAAATAAAATCAAATTAGTAATTAAGTCTAATATAACTTATATGTAATGTTAAAATAATTTTTTGAATTTATAAATTTTTTAAAATATTAAAAATGTAAATATAAAACTGCACTTGTAAATTTTAAATTTTAACTTTTGAAAAGTATCTTTCTTTTTGTTCACTTGTTTATAGATTTAACGGGAGAAATACATTTACTTCTTTTAACTTAATATATTTTATATTTTGTTAGTTTATTTAAAATTTACATGCATTACTTTATGTTTACACTTTTAATATTTTTAAAAAATTATAACCTTAAAAAATTTGTTTTATTAAAATTAAAAATATAAAAAATAAAATTAATTTAAATATTTAGATTGAGTAATTTAATGTATAAATTTTTAAAAGTTATTTTATTATATATATATATATATATATTGTAATTAAATTTAATTACTAATTTAGTTTCATTTTTAAAAAATATTATTTTATATAAAGAAATTTGGACTCAATTAAATCAAAATTTAAAACATAAAATTAAATTAAATATTTTTAAGTAGTACTGACATTAATACACTGAAAATGACATATACAGTAACTTTTTTATTAAAAAATAAAAGTTAATAGTTAAAAAAGGTAAAAATATAAAACGTTTGAGTTAATATTAATTTAACAAAATATCTAATTGAATATTTTTTTAAATTGAAAAATGTAATTGAACAAAATAAAATTTGAGAGTTTAATTAAATTTTGCAAGCAAATTAAAAGATAAAAAAAGATTTTAATCACAAAAAATACTATAAAGACATATATATATATATATATATATATATATATATTATTCTTTTTTATTTTTTACTATTTTTCTTTTCAAAAAAAATTATAAAAATTTACTTTTAAATCATTTTATTCTTTGTTATCAGATATATTAAATAAATATCAATATAATGCATGCTATCCTTACTTTTATATATATATATATATATTATCTTAAACTTATTTTAAAAGATTGAATATTCATGTTTATACTAAATATGCATAAATTCTCTATCAAATTTAATAGTTCACACAATATAAAAAAAAAATCATGTTATTTTGATACTCAATACAATTTTACATCTACTTGACATTCAATTTTATTTATGATTTTTTTTTCTATAAGTAAAAACATTTACTTTTAGATGGATTGTGCAATGGTTCTGTCAAAAAAATCATTTTAAAAAGAAATCTAGGGTAGAAGACAGTGCCCCCCATTTGGAGGAAACATCCAACTTGCTTTACAGTTGCAAGCGATGAATCTGAGTCGTACAATGCAACACGTGGCCTTGGTGTAACCTGAAAACCTTTGATTCTCAAAATACAACAAACCAAGTAACCTACTCTAAGAAACTGTTCCAAGGGTTGTAACCTCTCTGTCATTTCGCTGTTAGCAATTCAATACTTAAAGCCGTTTCAAGACCCATTTGAAATTACAAAAGGTAGAAATAATCCCAACATAGCTGCTCTCTTCGATTACCGTTTTGAGCTCAACAGAGGTCAATTTTTCCTTCAATGTCGAATCAAACTGAGAAAGACTGCTTCTTTAATGAACCGCACACAAACTATTTGCTAAATTTCCTGTGAGAAACATTCTTGCTTATGTGCTGCTTGTGATACAACTTTTGGTGTTTTTGCAGTTCACGCAGTCCTTGAGACATGGACAATATGGCTCTAATGAATGCTCCAATGCTACACTTTAAGAATTCTTCTCTCTTTGGAATCCATCCAAAATCGTTTGTTTGCTTTCAGGCACTGAGTAGAAGTAAGTTAAGCAGAAATTAATCTTGGGCTTTTTGTTGTGTGCTCCGGACTGTAATTTCTTAGCTATGCAATGTGCTAGCTTCTATGAAATTTGAATTTATGACGTGAATGACAGCAATATGCTCATAGAATTCATCTCATGATAACATCTATACATGGACATAAAGTTGAGCGTGACTTTGATATTGATTGCTATGAACTGTGAATGTTCTTACAGGTATAACTAAGAAGCCATTACTGGTGGAAGCCCGAGGTAGAGCAAATACTAGAACAGAAAATGCAAAAATTCGGAACAGAAGGATGCTGAAAAAGGTATGTCTTCGTTATATATTCACCTTTCACCTTTAGTACTGTCATCTATTGTAGATTTGCAGCTATATTTTGCATTAGTGAGGTGTTCTGCAGACACATTTTACATTTCAGATCGAATGCATGTTTGCAGTTATATTTTGCATTGGTGAGGTGTTCTGCATCCAATTTTTCCTAGTTAGTTTCAGATTTTAGTAAATTCTTCCTGTGAATTCTGTCTCTCCAAGAGTCCTTCTATATGTAGAGATACATATTGTATTATGTTTTACTCGCAAACTAAACATAACAGGTGACAGGCAGTTGCATCATTTTTAACTGAAAGAAAGTTGATGAAAGTTTCAGAGTTCCTTCAGTTATACTGCACCCCACTGCTAACTTCAGTTATATCACTAACTAATATCATGCATGATATTTTTCTCAGTATAATGGAACAGCTACACATCCGAGGCTTTCGGTATTTTGCTCAGATAAGCAACTATATGCAATGCTTGTAGATGATAAAAATAGGAGTTGCTTGTTTTATGGAAGCACGCTGCAGAAATCCATCCGACAAGATCCTTCTTGTAGCACTCTTGTAAGTAGTATTAGTAGTCCACCTTTTCTTACAAACAAACATCGCATGAGGCAGGGAATGCATCTCTTACCTTTTATTTTCGGGAATATTAGGATGAGAAAATATATTACTGGTTTATCTATTAAAGGGGTAGGTATTTATATTTCCTCTGGAATAAAACTTATAATCTACAGTAACTACCCATCTCTGCCACATTCTTCTTTACCTCTTTTTCGCTTTTATTTTTAATTAGAGATAAATTGTTTATATTTTTTTTTTGTCTAAAATTACTAAATATCAACCAAACATGTCTATTGGAATAATATTGTTACAGGTTTAAATACATGTTTAGTTCCCATAAAATAAATAAGTTTTGATTATAAGAATAATACTCTTAAAGTTTAAATACGCTTTAGTTCTTATAAAATAAATTAATTTTGATTTTAGTTCATGGAAAACTTTTCTTTATTTTATGGTTGCTATTTAAAATTAATACTTTATATTCCTATTATATATGACATTAATAAGTGTTGAATAAAAAGTTAGATGATTATTCTAAGTAACACATACTAGTGTTGGTGTAATGTAATGTCATATTACCTAAAATATTCCTAAGATTTATAAAATAAATATTATTTACTTATCTTAAAATAAATGTTAAGGACTAGAAGTAGTGGTTTAAAATTTTTTATCGATTAAAATTGAAAGAAATATTTTATAGACTAAACTCATAATTCACACTTTTTATAAAGACTAAAAAGAGTGATTTCAAGTTTCACAGGAATGAGAAACAGAAAATTTTCTATTGATTCCAAAATTAAAACTCATTAATTTATTGAGGACTTATGGCATGACATACCTGTTTCCTTTGTTTTTCTAGTCTCATGAGAGTTCTAGATTTTTTTGTATTTTTTGTTTTGCCGTAACATGATTTCAGGAAGCTGCTCAACGTGTTGGGGAGGCACTTGTCAAAGCTTGTGATGATCTCAATATAAAAGAAATATCATCCTATGATCGCAATGGCCTCCACAAACGTGGAGAAAAGCTACAAGCCTTTGAGACTATCATTTCAAGCTATGGATTCTTGCCAAGAAAAGTGGGTAGCTGATATTAACACTCTTAATGAAACACTCTTAATGGACATGGTCACTTTTCTAGAATATTGGCTTGCAATATCGCTTGATTCCCCCTTACTTAGATGAGCTTTGGAACATTTAACATTCTTTGTGCCATAATAATATACAATGATTTGAATATCAATCTAGAATACCCTGCCAAGAGATGTTTTTGTCTGTTCTGCATCAATGATTTACTTAAGGTGCTGCTAGCCAATTTTTTTTTCTCTGCAGAGGGTCTAATATAATTATTAGAATAAATGATATAAAGTCAAAATATTTGATGGAAAAACAACAACACAGCCAAAATAATAAATAATGCAGTAGATATAATTTTTCCAAACTTACAAAATCTATGAATAGCAATTTTTAATGAACAACAACAATAAATTATCAAAATCATAAACAAAAGACATCAATATTTATAATATGAAAAATCCTTTTAAGCAAGGGAAGAAATCACTTGTTATTTAACCTAAATAAATAATTCCACTATAATCAATAAAGAGTAAAAAAGAATTTCAATAAACTACATAAAATAATGCTAACATCTAGTTAAACAACAAACCAACAAGGTTTGTAATAGAGAATAAGGAAAATAAATACAATATAAATACACAACTATAGTACAAATTGAATTTCTTCCAACTCAAACTTCATATTAATGATCTGTCAGAATGAAGAACAAGATATCTCAAAGCAATTGTCAAATTTTAGTATGATCCAACGATGAACGAATTTACAATATCGATTTTAAAATAGCAGCTTAGTGAAAAACAGACATATTTTTCTTCTTCTTCTCTCTTAATGTGCTAGTGTTCTCTAGTGAATGTGACTCTATCTTTTTCTATCTCTCCCTCATAACTATGTGGAGATAACCGCCAAACTAGTGATCTCATAACAAACTTCAAACATCCCTCTTAGACAATGTTTTAGTCATCATGCCAACACCACTGTCATCTACATGAACCTTTTCCAGCTTTAACAACTTAACATCCAAAGCATGATGTATCCAATGATACCTTACATCAATATGTTTGGATCAAGAATGGAAAGTTGGGTTCTTATCAAGATGGATAGTAATATGACCATCAACAAATAATGCATAGTTATCTTACAAAAAACAAGCTCCGACAAACTCCTTGAAATGCTACACATTTTTAATAGCTCCCCTTACAAACTTAATCAAATAGCTTGAGTTGGACTTCTTGGAATCAATGTCTCCAACCATATCTAAATTTGACTAGCAATCAAATTAGGCTTATCAACTCCAAAACAAAGTTTCATATCGATAATACCATGAAGATATATCAATATCCATTTCACAACATTTCAATGTTCTCTACCTTGGTTTAACAAAAATCAACTAATTGTACCAAAAGCATGTGCAATATTTGGTCTAATGCATACCATTGTATACACAAAACTACCCACTGCAAATGCGTAAGGAACTTTTCTCCTATAGGTCTTCTCAACTTCATTTAAAGGGCCTAGTTTACCACTCAGTTTAAAATGAGTAGCATGAGGAGTGTTCATGGCTTTAGCATTTTCCATGTGGAATCTCTGCAACACTCTTCTAATATTGTGTTCTTGTGACAACCAAAACTTCTTTTCTTTTCTATCTTGAATGATTCTTACCCCAAGAATCTATTTAGCAGCTCCCGTGTCTTTCATAGCAAATGATTTACTCTATTGCATTTTCAACATATTAATTTTAGAAACATCTTTCCCAACAATAAGCATGTAATCAACATATAATAATAAGATAATAAAGTCATCTTCAAAAAATTTTTAACGAAGACACAATGATCAGAAGGAGTCTTCTTATAGCCTTGCTTACACATAAAATACTCAAACTTCTAATAACATAGCCTAATTTAGACTCTTTCTCAACCTACACACATATACTTCCTTTCCTTTATTTTGAAAGCCTTCAAGTTGCTTCATAAAAATCTCTTCTCCTAAATCACCATGAAGAAAAGTTGTCTTCACATCCATATGCTAAATCTCCAAATCAAGAGTAGTAGCTAAATTTAACACAGTTATGATGAATGACATTTTCACCACTAATCGGGCCTTATGCCTTAATGTAGAATTAACATCTTGTTTCACCTTGAAAATCCACCTGTTCTCTAAAGCCATTTTGCCCTTATACAATTTCACCAAGTCATAAGTGTGATTATTATGCAAAGATTTCATCTCATCTTGCATTACATCCAACCATTGTTGGTTTTCTTCACTCTCCAAAGCTTCTTCAAACTCAAGTGATCTACCATGAGTCAAGGTTATATACTGATCAAAAGAATACCTTATAGAATGTTGTCTCTGAAGGTTAGACCTCCTAATTTGGACTTGAGGTAGTTTAGGTATATCACTAAGATCATTATCATGTACCTGTTAAGCATCATCAATTCGAACATCTACCCCGTTTCCAACTTGTTTATCATCAACAACACCATATTGTTCAACCTGCCTAAGCTTCAGTTTCAACATTATCCAGATTGTGAACTGGCAACGTCATCGGATTACCATAAGTGAGACTACTATATTTTTCAGGTGTGGTCTTCTACCCCTTATCAATGCTCTCAATGGTCTGATATTCCATGAATTGTACATCACGACTTCTAACAAGCTTCTTCTCAATAGGATCATAAAACCTAAATTCATGTTTGCCATAGCCAATAAGGATGCACTTTGATGGAGACCAATTCCAGTTGAAACTGTGTAGACAAAGTGATGAGCTGTCGCAACCCATACAAGTTTGATTGCATATGAGAAATGCAATATAGCTAAGGAATGACCCCTAGGTCATCTCCCAAAGACCAATTTTGCGGTTCGAGAATCGAGTCTAACACGAAGGGGGGGTTTGAAAGGTTTTTGCAGAAATTAAAGAACTCAATAAAGACATAAATGCAAACAAACTAATTTAAGCTAGCATGGGAATTAAACTAATACTATTAAGAACCTTAGACAACATTCAAACATCAAATACTCTTGCAAACAAATTAACAAACACAGTTAAAAATAATTAAACTCCACACTAATTCAAACACATTANACTCAACNTATTAACTAAATTAATTAAAAACCAAAGAAACCAACAAGCCTAATTCAATCCTAGCAAATTACTTGACTAAATGACAATTAGCAATCAATTTTAAAAGTCCAATTGGCCAATTAGAACCTCATGGCCATGAGTCACCAAGCACCATATCCAAACTTGACTTTTTTGCTTCAATAACCCACCAAATGTGTTGACTTCTTCTCCCATGTGTACCATTTTCCAAGAAAATGAGCATGTGCCTTCCAAACACTCCAAGACCGTCCTCTCTCTTCA
>NC_028361.1:13929278-13933200 GCF_000741045.1 Vigna radiata var. radiata | reverse complement strand
AATATGAAGTTACTCAAACCCAACATCCACCATGGAAATGCAAAGACAAGCTCCAAAGCTCAAACTCCAAGCATCAAGAACAAGCAAATGGAAATGGAAATGAATGGTTTTTCACCACTAATAAGCTAAGACAACCAAGAGTAAGTTAAGAGAAGAAGAAAATCTGCATCTTGCTCATTGAAATGGCCAAAACCGAGACACCCAAGTTAAGCTCTCCATGAGAGTGTTCATACATGAAACCCTAGGAGAGAAAAGTTCAAAACATGAAATAAATGAAGTGTGACTATGAGAGTATGGAGTGTGTCTCGACAATTCCTCTCCAAATACCGAGAGTTGCCTTCCAAATGGGTCCACAATCAATTTAAAACCCTAACCTAAAAGGCATATGTCCTACGTAAGGGTTTTTTTTAACAAAAATACCCCTAAAAGGGTCCAAAACACCTAATTCTAATTAGGGACTTCTAGAAAACGAAATTACAACTTTAATTAGAATCTAAATGACTAAATGTTGAGCCTTTGAATGTGTCACACCATATCTCAATGCTCCAGATGATGTTTCAACAACTTTCCTGCAACCAGAAATGCACTTAATCAGCTTAGAAAATCCAAATTAGCACAATTACGAATTTCCGACCAAATTAAGCAGAATTCGGAGAACGGGGAAATAACAGACAATTAAACACAATTCCCTGGTTTATTTAAGTGCAATAAACGAAATATAGTTCAAGAAATAACGACTCATCAAAATAGACCACACTTAGTCTTTTACAATCTTGGGCAAAACCAAGACGAAAACTAGGGAACTACTCAAACATCAGGGAGGTGACACAGACTCGACGGATAGACAACACAGACTCACAAAAAAGAAATAGAGTTGCATAATTCTCACAAAATCTGGACAATGAAAGGCATAGGCAGAATCCTACACAAAGTCAATGAAAGCAGATACTCAGAGAATGATCCAAACAGTTCAGTACATGGAAAACAGTCAATCAGTTCAAGAGATGAATCAAAAGCAACAGAGCCTCATAGATGCACACAATCAGTGTTTCTCTCAAGTGTTTAAGGTAAATCAATGTCACTCAATGCACTCAAGAAAGCAAACACAAATAGACTTGGCAAGTCTCTAATATCAACACTCAAACACATACGCATGTTCAAATCAAAAGGTCTTTTCATGGTTGTAATGGGGCTAAGGACAAGGGAGGATACATCTGGATAAGAAGCTACAAACCATAAGGAATAGAGGAGCAATCGGGAACAAGTGTAAACACATTCAAACACACCCACAACCTCTAATTCCATCCTCTTCTCTACTCCATTATTCACAATTTTTTTTTATTTTTCACTGTTTTTCTGCTCTCTTTTTTTTCTTTTTTTTTCTCATCTTGTCTCTTTACTCAACAATTTCAAGAGACAAGATACACGACATATTTACAAAAACACGACAAGAAGAGGACTCACTAGCCGATTAATCTGAAACTCCCAGGAGACCACACTTATTCCCAAAACAATTCCAAAGCTCCAAAATTCCCTAAGGCTAAGGTAATCATGGTTTTTCAGTTAGGGCTAGTGTATGAGCTTTAAAACAAAGATATGGGGAAAATATAGGCTCAAAAGGGTTATCAAAGGATCACAACAAGGTAGGCTCATCTGGCTAGAGAGGCTCAACAACAAAATTGCCTTTATCACTTTCAAACATGCATATCAATCAAGAATCATCAAAAAGAGTCAAGCCAAGGCATATGTGCAAGCAATCAAGAGACATATCACACACAAGAAAGATCATAAAATGGCTCAAATCTCACACAGGTAATACGGTCACAATCAATTCAACTCTCAAACATCATGATCATCTTCCAAGCAAAGAAAAGCAAGGAATCCAACAAATCAGAGTATCAATGAATCCAGCATTCTGGAAAGGTGACGCCTGTTGCTGATGCTGTGGCGCATTGTTCCATCTAAGATTAGGGTAATTCCTCCACTCTTGGTTGTACCTATTGCTGGACAAGTCATGATTTTGCTGTTGTGGTTGCCTGTTGTTATATATGTTAGTAGCATAAGCTTGAGGCGCATCAAAAGTTGTTGAGTGCTGCAAAGTAGGACAAACATTTGTATAGTGGTCACTAGAAGGACAAATAACACATAGTCGTGCAACAGATGCAGATGAAGCTGCAGATCTCTAGTTGGTAGTCAACTATGTCACCACAACATAGTTGTCTTCCAACTTGCTTTCAACAGCTGATAAAGATTGGGCAACAACATCATGTATGCCCCTCACCACAATGACATCATTCCTGGTGCTAAACTGCTGGGAGTTGGAGGCCATCTTCTCAATCAATTGCCTGGCCTCAGCAAGTGTGGTGTCTCCAAGAGCTCCACCACTGACAGCATCAATCATACCCCGATCCATGTTATTCAAATCCTCATTGAAATACTGGATAAGGAGTTGTTCAGGTATCTGATAGTGGGGATAACTAGCACAAAGTGTCTTGAATCTCTCCAATACTCATATAAGCTCTCTCCACCAAGCTGCCTAATCCCAGTTATGTCTTTTCTGATAGCTGTGGTCCGGGATGCTGGGAAAAATTTCTCCAAGAACAGCCTCTTCAGATCATCCCAGTTAGTGACGGATCTAGGCGCCAAACCATACAACCAATCCTTAGCAACACTTTCCAATGAATGAGGGAATGCCTTCAAGAAGATGTGCTCTTCAGGAACATCATGCGGTTTCATAGTGGAATAGACAATGTGGAATTCCTTCAAATGCTTATGTGGACTCTCACCTGCAAGACCATGAAACTTGGGCAACAAATGGATTAGTCCAGTCTTGAGAACAAATGGAACGTCCTCATCAGGATATTGGATGCACAAGCTTTCAATATCGAAATCAGGTGCAACCATCTCCCTAAAAGTCCTCTCACGAGGTGGAGGTTGTGCCATATTGTTCTCAGTGTGAAAAACAACAGAATCAGAATCAGAATCAAGTGCAGATGCAACAGATGCAGTAGATGCAGTATGCACAAAGTACTCAGTAGTGGGATGCACAATATCTAATGGAACATACTCAAAAACAGACTCTAAAGAAAAATTCCTAGAATGCCTAATTAACTTATGAAACGTCTTATCAATCTCAGGATCAAAGGGTGGTATGAATCTAGGATTTCCTCTAGTCATGCACTAAATCACAACACCCTGTAATCATGAAACAAAAGCACAAAAAAAAATTCGAAACACAGAAAACAACACAAGACAACAAAATGACACTATCACAAACACAACACAACACAAGTCACACAACACAGACACAAGACTCAAAATTGAACCGTTGGTCCCCGGCAACGGCACCAAAATTTGATGAGCTGTCGCAACCCACACAAATTTGATTGCATATGAGAAATGCATTATAGATAGGGAATGACCCCTAGGTCATCTCCCAAAGACCAATTTTGCGATTCGAGAATCGAGTCTAACACGAAGGGGGAGGGGGGTTGAAAGGTTTTTGCAGAAATTAAAGAACTCAATAAAGACACAAATGCAAACAAACTAATTTAAGCTAGCATAGGAATTAAACTAATACTATTAAGAACCTTAGACAACATTCAAACATCAAATACTCTTGCAAACAAATTAACAAACACAATTAAAAATAATTAAACTCCACACTAATTCAAACACATTAAACTCAACATATTAACTAAATTAATTAAAAACCAAAGAAACCAACAAGCCTAATTCAATCCTAGCAAATTACTTGAATAAATGACAATTAACAATCAATTTTAAAAGTCCAATTGGCCAATTAGAACCTCATGGCCGTGAGTCACCAAGCACCATATCCAAACTTGACTTTCTTGCTTCAATAAGCCACCAAATGTGTTGACTTCTTCTCCCATGTGTACCATTTTCCAAGAAAATGAGC
>NC_028361.1:13922179-13928415 GCF_000741045.1 Vigna radiata var. radiata | reverse complement strand
CTCAAACTCCAAGCATCAAGAACAAGCAAATGGAAATTGAAATGAATGGTTTTTCACCACTAATAAGCTAAGACAACCAAGAGTAAGTTAAGAGAAGAANAAAATGTGCATCTTGCTCATTGAAATGGCCAAAACCGAGACACCCAAGTCAAGCACTCCATGAGAGTGTTCATACATGAAACCCTAGGAGAGAAAAGTTCAAAACATGAAAAATGAAGTGTGACTATGAGAGCATGGAGTGTGTCTTGGCAATTCCTCTCCAAATACCGAGAGTTGCCTTCCAAATGGGGTCCACAATCAATTTAAAACCCTAACCTAAAAGGCATATGTCCTACATAAGGGTTTTTTTTTTTTTTTTTACAAAAAAGCTCCTAAAAGGGTCCAAAACACCTAATTCTAATTAGGGACTTCTAGAAAACGAAATTACAACTTTAATTAGAATCTAAACGACTAAATGTTGAGCCTTTGAATGTGTCACGCCATATCCTAATGCTCCAGATGATGTTTCCACAACTTTCCTACAACTAGAAATGCGCTTAATCAGCTCAGAAAATCCAAATTAGCACAATTACGAATTTCCGACCAAATTAAGCAGAATTCGGAGAATGGGGAATTAACAGACAATTAAACACAATTCCCTGGTTTATTTAAGTGCAATAAACTAAATATAGTTCAAGAAATAATGACTCATCACAAAGGCTTTAAACCAGAAGAGATCGACATAGGAGATTGGTGCAGCGGAATGTTGGATTTAATGAAATGTTTGAAGTGTTTTAATGGAGGAGAGGTGTATGGGTGAAGCCTCACAACTTAGGAGGCCTTCCTACTATGGAAGGAAGCTTGAGGAAGGGAGAAGAAGTAGTAGATCCGAGGTGACTTATGAGCAAGGAAGCTGGAAATCAAATTTTGCAGCATAACATTCAACTCAAAAGTTGGGAAATACAAAGGAGAGGCCCTCCTATTTATAGGTGAAGGGGGGCCTTATTTCTTATCTAAATCCCTCCTAAAATTTAAATAATTTCGCATAGGAGGCGCGTCATTTCAAACCAGCAAGATCCATGCCACCTTCCAGGTCAGTCAAGTCACGTGGAGCATGTTTCCTCGCCGACACTGGGCGGTGTAGAGTGGCACTGGGTGTCACTATGTCAACAACTCCCTCCTTTGCTCTTTTGCTGTCTTTTATTGATTCTACTTCTTGGGTGGCTTCAATCAAATCCTCCAAGCTTTATTAGATCCTACAAAACAAACATATGAACATATTAAAAGATAATCCTTCTAAGACTTAGAGAAAGAAAATCAAGAAAGCTTTAGAAAGTCCTTCTTCAACTTCCCTTTCTTAGCCTTACCTTGAGTTGCTACTTCTTTGGATGGCTTTCCTAATTAGGTTTCCATCACACTTCTTAGTGTTCAAATCCAACTTTGATATTTCATCCCTTAGAATATGATAAAATGTGTTGCAACTGAAGAAAAACAAATAATTATAGGTTACATTCTTGCTAAACCAAATTTTTTCTAGCACTTCACTATTAGAACAATAGTAGGAGTGAAGTTGATAACATGCATCATCATGTATAATGCCTCACCCTTGAAATCCTTGGGTAATTTAGCATCTAAGAGCATACATCTCACTTTTTCAAGTAAAGGAGTTTTAGGAGGAGTTTTCTCATGTGAAATACCATCTATTTGTAATAAGCATCAAAGGGTCCACAATACTTACCACCATTAGCAATACAAATACATTTCATCTTCTCGCCTGATTACCTCTCAACAAAAGGATGAAATTCCTTGAAATTTTCAAGTACTAGATCCTTGCACTAAAGTGCATAGACCCAAAGATTTTTGGAACAATCATCAATAAAATAGTAAAGTAAAGGGCACCACTAAATGACTTTACCTTCAACAGGCCACAAACATCAAAGTGCACCAATAGTAACAATTGTGACTTCCTTTAGGACATATGCTTCTTGAAGAATACCATGGTTTTCTTACTAGCCATGGCATGAGAACATCTCTTCAATTATGCACTTTTTAACCCTTAAAGAACATCCCTTTAGCTAAACAATAGGCCTTTTTTAGCTGATATGACTAAGCCTCGGTCTCACAAAGATGTCTCCATATCCATGGCATTCATAGTGTCTTTACCAACCAAAGCTTTTGACAATACAATTTAGCTAATTTTTTTCCTCCAACCAAAACAAAGTTACCTTTCATGAGTTTCAACTTTGCATAACTGATAACAATTGATATTACCATTATCTGTGACTTAATTTTGATGCTAAATGAACCCTTTTTTACTTAAGAACTTGTTGAATCCTTTGATTTTATATTATTTTGTGAATAAGGAGTTGAGGTTATACTTTATGATTTTATTACCAAATTCCCTTGATTTTGTAGGAAATTAGAATGATTTGAATGAGGACTTGAAGTACTTAGGAGATGAAACTCAGAAAGGACTAAATTTGCACTAGAAGTGAAGGTTTTAGAAGCCGCAGGATGCTTGAGCGCCCTTTTCTGAGGCCCTCAGTGCCAAAGTCTCGCACTGGTGCCTGGCTGCCCCTTTCTGAGGCCCTCAGCACAGAAGCCTCGCATTCACGCTTAGGCGCCCTTCCAGGGGCACTGAGTGCCAACTCTAGTGTGTCGCGCCACGCTTGGGCGCCCTTCCAAGGGCGCTGAGTGCCAGGCTCTCGCATTCACGCCTGGGTGCCTTATGTAAGGGCATTGAGCGCTGGCGACATGGGCTTGGACTTTTTATTCTGCTCTATTTAAGGACGTCTAAGGGTTTGGATCTTTTGACAGAAGGAACACAAATTCACAATTTTTGACCCTTTGAAGGCAAAATTGAACGCGGGAGCACTCCTCTTCAGTTTTTAGGGTTTATCTTTCATTCTTTTTCCATTGTACATCTAGTTTCACCATGATGATGGGGAACTAAATTCTATTTGTTGTTAGGGGATGATGTAACCTTGTGAGCTCTCATGTATTGAATAGATTCACTTTATTGATATATGCTTATTTTATTAATTGTTAGGGTTTTTCCTCTATATTGTATGCATTGTTGTGTTTAACTCATTCATGGCACGATTATTGGTTTCTATGATATGGACACATACGAAGGAATCTAGATCTGGGGAATTGCTCCCAAGGGAACTATTGCTTAGACATAGGGATAGAACGCTTGGTTATCTTAAGCTTTTGTGCATATGTAATGCATAATTAATTGCTAGGGAGACAAGACATTGTAAATTAGTAATTAAGAATAGGCTTTCTTCGCTGAGACATCGGGTTTTAAGTAAATTAGAAAGTGATGTTAACATTAATGAAAAAGAAGAATTCTTATATACATGAGAGTAAAGTTGGTGAAATCTAAACTCCAACAACATATTCATCTCATATTTTAATATCATTCATTCATCTTTGTGCTTCTGTTCAATTGATCCAATTGCATCCATATTTACTTTTATTATTTTTGCATAAAAAACCGAAAATTCGTTCATTAATGTCTTAATTAGTTAGGAAATATCACAACTGTTTAGTGTCATGAGTCTCTTGGGAAACGATACTGGTCTTACCATTATTATTACTTGATACGATTCGGTACACTTGCTGATATCATTAACAATAACCAAAGTGATTATAATAACCACCATCATCAAGAATTTGCACAAAGATTAAGTTAAAGCGAACATCAAGATCATGTTTAACTCCTCTAAGAAACAACCGCATTCTCATGTTGGTTTGCATGTAAACATCACCAATGCTAATCACCTTAGACACACAATCATTATCCATCTTCAACACTCCAAAATCACTAAAAGTGTAAGATATGAAGAACTCCTTCCTCGATGTAACATGCAACGTAGCACCGCTATCAATAATTCACATGCTCTCCTCAGATACTAGATTACATTACTTAAAGTCACGAAGAAGAACAAGATCACCACCTATAGTAGTACGTAGTGACATAATCACCATGATCATTCTTTTTCTTCTTGCCCTTATTGTCTTTGTTGTCCTTTTTCCACTTAAAACAGTATTTCAGAACATGCCTAGTTTAGTTACAAAAATGACACTCTATATTCTTGTATGTTAACTTGGACTTGCTCCTGCTCTTCTTTACCACCTTTCGGTTCCTTTTTCTAATTTCTCCCCTAGTTTCTATGACAAAAATCTCAAACTAAGATGAAAAACCATATGTCTTCTTCTCATTTTTTTCATTAAGAGCATCACGTTTTACCCTCTAAAAAGAAAAATGTCATTCGGGACTGAGTTTGTAATTAAAACCTAAAATATATCCCAAGAGTCTGATAGTGTATTCAGTAGCCATAGTCCTAAGACTTCATCATCAATGTTTATACCCATTCCTGACAATGGATCTTGGAGCCTTTGAAACTCTTTTAAATGATCTGAAATGGAAGAATTCTCCATGTACCTCAAATTCATCAAGCCATTCAAAATTACAATTAATTATTGCCCAACTTATAAGCATACAAAGATTCAATCTTCTCCCACACACCTATTGGTGCTCAAAGTTCCATTCTTCATTAGACAAAATCCGAATTTTGTGTAACAAAGACGAGAAGAAGCAATTTCTTCACAAACAATAAGTCTTTCATATTACCCTTCCACAAATGATAATTTATACCATTCAAACCAACCATTTTTGCATTTGCTTCCATCATTCAAAGTAAGAACTTTGATGTCACTCTAATAGGAAAAACAACAACACAACCAAAATACTAGATAATACCTTAGATATAATTTCTCCTAACTTGCAAGAATTTATGAGGATCAACTACCAATGAACAAGAAAAATAAATCACCAATACCACAAACAAAGACACCAAAATTTTTAATGTGGAAAACCCCTCTAAGCAACGAAAAAAAATCACAAGTCGTTTAGACTAAAGAAATAGCTTCAATATGATCAACAAAGAATACAAAGGAGTCTTAATCAACTGCACAAAATAGTGCTAACATCCAATTAAATAACAAAGGAACAAAGCTTACAAATAAAGAGCAAGGAAGATAAAGAAAACCTAAATACACAACTGTAGAGCAAACTGAATTGCTCCCAACTCAGACCTCATATCAACAATCCGAATGGTCAGAATGAATAACAGGATTTCCCAAACCTATTTTCACATTTTTAGCATGATCCAACGGTGAACAAATCTACAGTATTGATTTTACAATTACAGCTCAACAAAAAAAATGAACAAAATTTTTTTCTTCCTCTTTTTCTTTTCTTTTTCGGTCTCCTTTCCACTAGGTTAAGTGAGACATCAAATGTATTTCTCAAATTTTGAAATTTTTTTCCATGAAGGTAGCCTAATACCCAACAATACTAAATTTAATTAATAATCCAATGATTCATAATATTTAATTTGTATGTAAAATGCAATTCAAAAATATAGAAGAGTGTAAAATGTAATTCAATAATAAAGAATGAAATGAGGTCATAATAAAGTCATACTGATATAATTTATATGTCGAGTGTCTCTTTAATTTCTTTTCACAACAAAAGACATTTTATTTTATTTTAAGTGAGGAAGAAATTTTCATATAAAATAATGTATATTATAGTTTTTAAATCATATGAAAAATATTTTGTATTTATCGTATATCATGATTTGATTTTTCAATAATCTCAGTTATGCTAATTACAGTGCTCCATCAATGCTTGTATCACTTTTACCAGTTCTTTGTTCTTGGTTTTCAATTCTATAACATCTACCTCATTGACATGAATCTTGATATCTTTTTTGTAACTTTCAAGAGCATATGTATTCATTTTCTTCTTTTATCTCCCTCATTTTTTTCTTTTTCTTTTATTATTTGTATATAAGTTGTAAGGACAAAAAGATATATATCATTATTGGTGTACCGTACGGTCTCCTGGGGGATCGAACGGTTATCTCTAAGACATGCAACCAAGACATCCAAGGCCTACCATTCATCAGACCGGCCGACCATTTGATTAAATTATAAATGATAACAACTTATTATGAATCGATATTTTATTGATTTCACTTAGTTTATTGTACCGAATTTAATCAGGGAATTGTATTTAATTGTCCGGTATTTTCCCGTTTTTACTAATTGTGCTTAATTTGATCAGAAATTCTTATTTTGAGAAATTTGAATTATCTGAAACTAATTATTTGCAATATTAATTACAGGGAGATTGTTGGATAATATTTTAGAACGTGTGAGGGAGATTGTTGGATAATATTAAT
>NC_028361.1:13910931-13920804 GCF_000741045.1 Vigna radiata var. radiata | reverse complement strand
CGTTCGGTCATCTGTAGGACCGTTCGGTCTTCATGCTTTATTAAGTCATTTTAATGTTTTTATTTAATTATGTTTGGTTGTATTTAATTTCTAGTTTTACTTTAATTTTATTTTCCTTGGAAGAACACTTTCAAATCCCCCCCACTACGTGTCTGACCTAATTCTCGAACCACAGTTTCTCTTTGAGAGACGACCTAGGAGTCACTTCCTAGCACTATACTGCATTCTTTTATGCAATCAAATTTGTGTGGGTTGCGACAGCCCATCAAAATTTTGGCGCCATTGGCGGGGACCAACGGTTCGGTTTTAGGTCTTTTGTTGTGTCAGTGTGTGTTGTGTTTTGTCTTGTGTTGTGAGTGTGATGTTCCGTTTTGTGTGTTCATCATTGTGTGTTGCATTTAGGTAGCTTTAGTTGCATATTTTCATTGCATTCTTCTTTCTCCCCTTCTTCTACATGTCTACCTATTTTGGTTATGTGAGTAATGCTTATTCTGCCTGTGTTTATAACTATCCTTCTGCATCTGACTCTGATATTGCTTGTGATGTATACTCAGCTAATGTCTATGTTGAGAACATTACGGTTCCTCCTCCATCTCATGAGAGTGCTCCTAGGGAGCCGGTTCCACTTGATGAGGAGGATATTCGTTGTGTTTTCAACACTGGACTGATACATTTGCTACCTAGGTTTTATGGTTTCGCAGGTGAATACCCACATAGACATTTGGAGGAGTTCTACACCATTTGCTCTTCAAGGAAACCTCCTGATGTCCCGGATGAAGTCATGTTTTTAAGGGCATTTCCGCATTCATTACAAGAAGCAGCAAGGGGTTGGCTGTATTGTCTTCCTCCAGGATCTATCACTTCTTGGGAAGATCTTAAGCATACGTTCTTGGATAAATTCTTCCTTGCTCAGTATGGTCACAGTAACGATCCTGGATGGAATGACCCTAGCTTGGGATGGTATGGTACTTTAGAGCATCAATATCAGGAACCACCATTCCAGACTCCTTGTATGCCTTCTCCACCTGCTCAGGAACCACACAACCACAGCTTCATGAGCCTGCCCATTCTTTATCAGCTGTTGGTAGGAAATTGGTAAGCAAGCTTGATTCTCTTGAGAGTTTGGTGACACAGCTGGCATCCAACCAGAGACCAGCACCTTCATCTGCATCTGTTGCACGACTGTGCGCTATATGTCCTTCCAGTGACCACTCTACGGATGCATGTCCTTCTTTGGACCACCCTGTTACTCATGATGAGCCTCAAGCATATGCTACCGACATATACAACAACAAGCAGCCACAACAGAAAAATCAGAGGAAACAGGAACAACAAGAGGCATCTGCCCGACCACCTTCCAAAATTTCTACTTCTTCTGAGCCAACATTGAAAGAGTTGTGGGGGCAGATAGCCAGGCAAACCATTGAGGAACAGTCTCGTGTTTTAGAGGGACCTCCAATTCAGACTATTCAGATTACTGATGATGTCAGTGTCACCCGCATAGGGGATGAGGAGCAGAGTCATGAGCCTACTATTGCACCATCTACTTTCCTACACTCTTATGTCCCTACTCTTGCACCTGAGGATGCAGTTGCTCATTCTGCTATTACTGGTGAGATGAATCACGAATCCACACAGGTTTTCTCTAAACTTGAAATCCCACTTGCTTTGCTTGAGTTGTTTATGCATTCAAATATTCTTGATACTGTTGCAGATTCACATGTTAGTGTTGATTTTGACATTGAAACTGTGAAAACTGAAGATGTTTCAGACTTAGGATTAAATTTTGATCTTTCACAATTTTCTGAAAATTTTCAATGTAGTTGTGAAGCTAGTTCTTGCTCTATTTATGTTGAGATCAATTCTGTGATACAACCAGCTTCCAACTTTATGATTGGTGATACTAACTGTGAATCTGATGAAAATGTTGAGGAACAGGCAGATATAAGAAACACTTTTGAGATAGGTAGACCACTTTCACCCTCCACCACTTTAGCCACATCTAGGGAAGTGGAGGTAAACATACCTGAGATAGATTTTGTTGTTGATGATAATGTTGATGATGGGTATGTTGATGAGCATGCTTTTAATTCTCCCTCTCTGCATGATGAGAAACAACTTTTGCCATCTTGTCTGAATGTTTGTTCTCCATGCACTGAAAATGAATATGAGCCTATTGTTAATATTGCTTCTAAATTTGAACTTGATTCATGTTCTGAGGGTATGTCTGAGGTTCAACATGTTACACTGGGATTGGGTGTTATACCTCTGCATGCTATTTCTGTAGAACCACATTGCACTAACCATGTTGCAGGAGGTACATATGAAGTTGACCAACAAGCACCCACAGTGGAAGATAAGGGTGCCAGTGTACACAAAAGCTTGAAGATCAATGTGCACCAGCTGAACCCACTCATCAACAATCACTGCTTCTTAGATCCAGTTGTGGAGGACATCTCCCTGCTTGATCAAATCTGGAGACTGAAGCAGTTCCTCCTCAAGTCCTCCTTGCTGACTCCAGTGGTGGAGAATATCTCCCTGATGGTCCAAAATTGGCAACTGCCACCATGATTAGGGGAGTTTCCTTTTCCCTTCTCTCCCCTTTCCCGCTTTTATTGCACTTGTCCATGATCTATAGGCTGTTCTGATTTCTGATTTGATGCTTATGACACAATGAGGACACTGTGTAGTTTAAGTGTGGTCTATTAGGGGAGATTCTGATTTTTCTTTGTTAGTTTATGTTTTCTGCGTTAAATTTTTTGTTTTCTAGGTAGTTTTTGTTGTGTCTTGTGTACAGTTTTGCATGTTTCTCTTGATTTCTGGACTTTGTTTAGGTTGCAGACTTCTCTTTCACTTCAGTGATACTCTGATTTGCTTGAAATCCTTGCTTTTCTCTACTTGGAATATGATTATGATGCTTGAGAGAGTCTATTTGATTGTGACAGAAATTACCCTGTGTGAGATTTGAGCCACTTGATATTCTTTCTTGTGTGTGATATGTCTCTTGATTGCTTGCACATATGCCTTGGCTTGACTCGTGTTGATGACTCTTTATTGATATGCATGTTTGGAAGTGATAAAGGCAATTTTGTTGTTGAGCCTCTCTAGCCAGATGAACCTACCTTCTTGTGATCCATTGATAGCCCCTTTCAGCCTATATTTTTCCCATTTCTTTGTTTTGAAGCTCATACACTAGCCCTAACTGAAAAACCATGATTACCTTAACCTTAGGGAATTTTGGAATTTTGGAATTGTTTTTGGAATAAGTGTGGTCTCCTTGAGGATTCCGATAAATTGGCTAGTTGGTTCCTCTTCTTGTTTTGTTTTTGTAAATATATGTGTGTCTTGTCTCTTGGAGTTGTGTTCTGAAAATAGAGAAAAGAAAAGAGACAAGATGGAAAAAAAGAAAAAAAAATGAAAAAAAAAATACAGAAAAATGAGAAAAATTAAAAAAAAAAACGAAAAAAATTGTTTTGTGAACAATGAAGTCAAGAACAGGATTGAACTAGAGGGTTTTAGTTGTGATTTGACTTTGTTTTCACTTGTTCCCCATTGCTCCTCTATTTCTTTTGATTTGTAGCTTCTTATTCACATTTATCCTCCCTTTTCCTTGGCCCCATTACATCCATAAAAGACCTTTTAATTTGAACATGCATATGTGTTTGAGTGCTGATATTAGAGGCTTGCCAAGACTGTTTGTTGCTTGCTTTCTTGAGTACATTGAGTTGACACTGTTTACCCTAAACACTCGAGAGAAACACTGATAGTGTGCATCTGTGAGGTTCTGTTACTTTTGATTCACCTCTCGAGCGGATTGATCATTTTGTCATGCTCTGAATTGCTTGGATGATTTCTCTGAGTATCTGATTTCTTTGATTCTGTGTGGATACTTTCTACTACTTTTCCTTGTCTATATTTCTTGAGGACTGTAATTTTGTCTGCTGAGTCTGTGTCAATTCCCTGATGTCCGTTGAACTGTTCCCTGTTTTACGTCTTGATTTTGCCCAGGAGTGCAAAAGACTAAGTGTGGTCTATTTTGATGAATCGATATTTTATTGATTTCACTTAGTTTATTGTACTGAATTTAATCAAGGAATTGTGTTTAATTGTCCGGTATTTTCTCGTTTTTTCTAATTGTGCTTAATTTAATCAGAAATTCTTATTTTAAGTAATTTTAATTATCTGAAACTAATTATTTGCAATATTAATTACAGGGAGATTGTTGGATAATATTTTAGAACGTGTGAGGGAGATTGTTGGATAATATTAATTACGGAAATTCCAGCAGCTCTTCACGGACCAGCAGCTGGCAGTAAGGAATTGGAGGTGCAGCTCACGACCTTCATTCAGCAAATTCAAAAGCCCAACAGCAAATCCAGAAACATGCCACATCCAGGTGGTGCACTCGGTGATTAGAGATGGGCAACATCTTCACCTCCTCATGTCCAGCTTAGAGAATCCAGCAGTTTCATTCCACAACCACACTCCACGCTACAGCAACTGATTTGGGCTTGGAAGGCTGGATTCATGCAACGGTCCAGCCTTGGTTCACCAGCATCTTCGCGGNCTGCAGCTTGCACGCACACTCCATCAACTTCCAACACGGCCTGGGAAGCGTTGCTTTGTGGTGCACACAGCAGCTTTGAGACACAGCCTTCACGGCCTGGTCCAGCATCGAGAAGGGCATCAAGCTGCAGTAACACTGAGGAGATGGAGGATCCTTTAATAAAAAGGGCACTGTTACATAGCTTAGACACGNTACCCTAGGGAGATTCCTAGGAGTAGCCGCCAGTTACACCAGTTTTTTTGCTTTTGAACGTTGCTTGTAGCTTNTACGTTTTTGATCAAATGTTTTTCTTCACGCTGTTACGGTGATAAAATGAGAAGAGCGNTGATTCATTTTCCTTGAGTATTCACGGTGATATTTTATTTTGCAAGAAAATCATTTCACTTTTTTTTAGAGTTAACGAGCACGTAGCTGCTGGAAACACACTTTCATTTTCTATTTCATTTAGTCAAAGCCACACACACTTAGGATTTCAATCTTTTTTGGATTTTCAACATGGAGAGCACCATTGCATTTTAATTTATTTAGAACAAGGTTTTGGTGTGCGGTGCTTTATTGTTGCACGNTGTTGCATTTTAATTTGAATAGGATGCTGCTGGAAGCACTTTGTTTTCTTTCTATGCAATGGTGTCACGGTGATTAAGCTAGGAGAATGAGCAAGAGGTATCACTGTCCTGGATAAAGGAATTTTAGAAGTATTCTCATATATTTTTTTTAACACCTCACGGCTAGAATAAAAGATGGAGAAGAACTTTAGTTCCTTTACTTTTTAAGTGTCTTTTATTTGCATTATTACCATGNTGAATTGTTTTTAATGTTTAGCTTATTTGTTTNAGTGTTAGGTTAGCATTTAATTTACTTTAATATTGTCTATTATGTTCGGTTTATGGTTTCAGTTCACTATGATGTTTATTCTGTCCAATTTCTTTATTTTCCTACATTTCCAATTTCCTCATTTGCTTTAGAGATCATTCGGTCTCAATGTAGAANCCTACATTTCCAATTTCCTCATTTGCTTTAGAGATCATTCGGTCTCAATGTAGAATCGTTCGGTCATCTGTAGGACCGTTCGGTCTTCATGCTTTGTTCAGTCATTTTAATGTTTTTTTTTTAATTATGCTTGGTTGTATTTAATTTCTAGTTTTACTTTAATTTTGTTTTCCTTGCATGAAAAACTTTCAAATCCCGCCCCCCCCACTTCGTGTCTGACCTAATTCTCGAACCATAGTTAGTCTTTGAGAGACGACCTAGGAGTCACTTCCTAGCACTATACTGCATTCTTTTATGCAATCAAATTTATGTGGGTTGCGACAGCCCATCAGCTCCTAATAGAGGTTAAGACGTGATTTGGCCGTCATCAGGCCCACGAATGGTAAAAGCCCATTACAACTAGTATAAATAGAGCTCTCAGGTATGTCTTCAGGCCAGACTACACTCGCCGCACATTATGTATTACTCTCATCGCTTGATATTACCATTCGGTCACTTAACTTACTTGAGCGTCGGAGTGTCTTTGACAGGTACCCACCCACCCGGCCTAGAGAGCGAGGAGGCAGGGCCAACAACTTGAATCACGAGGAAACAACAGGAAACCGTTCGGCCTTCAACAGGTGACCACCTTTCCTTCGCAGACCGTTCAGCCTTCTACACCAGGAAAAGTGTCCAGCCTTCGCGGATCGTCCGACCTTTCGCACCACTTGGAACGCACCTGGCTTCATCCAACCAGTCGTCACCACTCGGCACCACTTTACACCCGAAACATAATGGCGCCCACCGTGGGGCCGAGTGCGCATCCCCATCTGCGACCATAAGGTAAGGGTGAGCAGGGCTCTCAAGAACCTCACAAGTCACTCAGTCTCGGCCATCCGGCCTCAACAATTCAGTCACTCGACCTCATGAAGACCTCGGCCACTCGGCCTCATGAAACCATTCGGCCTCTCGGCCTCTTCAACCCTTCGTCCTCGCAGCACCTCATCATTCATTCGACCTCTCGGTCTCGTCAAGTTCTCGGCCAGTCTGCCTCGGGCTTCAACCGTTCTGTAGTAGCTTGACCTTTCAGGTAAATCTCTCAAACCTGGCTTCACAGGTACTTAGCCAAATTTGGCGTCGACGACTCGGCCATCCGGCCTTGAGTGCCTCATTAACCATCTGGCCTTGACTGCCTCATTAACCATCCGGCCTTGATTGCCTCATTAACAATTCGGCCTCTCGGCCTCATCCATCATTCGGCCTCTCGGCCTTCTCAACCGTTCGGCCTCTTGGCCTCAGCAATAGTTCGGCCTCTCGGTCTCGTCAACAACTCGGCCAATCGGCCTCAAGCTCCAACCGCTCGGTCCTACCTTGGCTTTTCAGGTACCTCATCAAAATTTGCTTCCAAGTATTCAACCAACCATCTAGCTCCTAGAATCCATCCTTGACCAATCAACCAGGCGGTACATCTTGAAGAAACCCAAGTTGATGAACGAAGTACCACTCCTGTCAACTTGGCCGGGAGGTGAATGGCAATGCCTGCCGCCCCCAACATCTTGAAGAATCCCAAGTTGATGAACGGAGTATCGCTCCTGTCAATTTGGCCGGGCGGTGAACGACAATGCCTGTCGCCCCCAACATCTTGAAGAAACCCAAGTTGATGAACGGAGTATCGCTCATGTCAACTTGGCCGGGTTGTAAACAACAATGTCTGCCGCCCCCAACATATTGAAGAATCCCAAGTTGATGAATGAAGTATCGCTCCTGTCAACTTGGCCGGGCGATGAACGGCTATGCCTGCTGCCCCCAACATCTTGAAGAAACCCAAGTTGATGAACGTTCAAACATCTTGGTTGTTCGGCCTCACCAATCGGCCTCCAAAGGCCTCAACTTCTTGGCCATTTGGCCTCAGACATCTCGGCTGTTCGACCTCAGCATTCGGCCTCCAAAGGCCCCCACACTCTTAGCCAAATTTGGCATTCCACCTCAGTCGTTCGGCCTCATGTTCTCGACCTCCAAAGGCCTCAACCAGTCGGCTAAAGCCTGGCCTCTGCACTCGGCCTCCAAAGGCCTTAATCTCTCGGTCGTTCGGCCTCATTGTCTCGGCCTCCTAAGGCTTCAACCGCTCGGCCATAGCCTGGCCTCTAAAGCCTTCCACTTCTCGGCCTTCAAGGTCTCACACCATTCGGCCCTCAAGGGCCTCAAACTCTCGGCCTTCAACTGACCTCAAGCTTTTCGACCTCTTAAGGCCACAATCGTTCGGCCATCCAAATGCCCCCCAAACAGTTCGGCCATCCAAATGGCTTTTAAATCGTTTGGCCATCAACTAGCCTCACAACCGTTCAGCCATCCAAATGGCCTCTAAATCGTTCGGCCATCAACTGGCCTCAAGCCCTCGGCCTCCAATGGTCTCAACTCCTCGGCCTTCAGGGTCCCAAACAGTTCGGCCATCCAAATGGCCTTTAAATCGTTTGGCCATCAACTACTCGGCCACCCAAATGGCCTTAAATCGTTCGGCTTTCAACCTCTCGGCCTCCCCAGGGCCACAACCATTCAGCTTTTAGAAGGCCTCAACTTCTTAGCTTTCGGCTATATCTCACCCTCAACTACATAGCCTCCCTTAGGCCTCAAGCTTGGCCATATTTCGGCTTTGAGCCCTCGGTCATCCGAACTTAAACTCAGCAGAATTTGGCATTACCTATCGACTTAGGACGTTCGGACACAACCTCTCGGCCTCCATAGCCTCAAGCTTCTCGAACTCCACTTGGAAGAACCCGTCCTTTCTATGAAGGCCATTTACAAACCCTTCGCATCATTAACATCATACTCGGGCTTGGGGGACTAATGTACCGTACGGTCTCCTGGGGGACCGAACGGTTTCCTCCCAGCTCCCAAAACCGAACGGCTTTCTCAGGATGATCGAACGGTTTTCTCTAAGACAGGCAACTAGGACATCCAAGGCCTACCATTCATCAGACCGACCGACCATTTGATTAGATTATAAATGATAACAACTGATTAAAGCCCCTAATGGAGGTTAAGGCGTGATTGGGCCGTCATCAGGTCCACGAAAGGTAAAAGCCCATTACAACTAGTATAAATAGAGCTCTCAGGTATGTCTTCAGGCCAGATTGCACTCGCCGCACATTATGTATTACTTGATCCCTTGATATTACCGTTCGGTCACTTAACTGACTTGAGCGTCGGAGTGCCTTTGACAGGTACCCGCCCACCCGGCCTAGAGAGCGAGGAGGGAGGGCCAACAACTTGAAGCACGAAGAAACAGTAGGAAACCGTTCGGCCTTCAATAGGTGACCACCCTTCCTCTTAAAAAATAAAAAGGAATAATATTTCTTTTTAAGCGCAAAGTGCACAAGAAAATAGTTCTGGCTCAAACTCGTTAACAAAGAAAGAGTTTCATTGATATAGACTTCTAGTTTTGGCTTTTATTTTCAACAATTTACCTTGTTCCTTTCATTGATCAATCCACATTTCTTGGAAATTAAAATTTTAGCAAAACCATTAGATATTTATTTGGTTTTTTCTTATCAGGCTAAGCTTTCTCTGTTTTTTTATTCATATTGTTGTTCAAAAGTTTATTTTACGTATTTTTTTAAAAAATTACTTAAAAAAGAAATAAATCATACATTTTATCTATGTAGAGCTCTCTTAATTATACTTTTATTGATTGTCTTAATATTTATAAAAAGTTTTTTCACTTAAAACTCTCCTTTCCAAAAATATATAATTTTTTTTAAGTTGTTTATCTCATTTCGTTTATTTTCTTTCGATGTATCAATATGTTTTCATTTTGTATTCTTGTGACATCCCAATTATACAGAAAAGCATACATAATCAAGACGTCATCATATATAATAATTGAAAGCAGTTAAAGTATACTAGAGACAATTAGGATTACAGTCATTCTTAAGTAATACAGGAATTTAGGAACTTGGAGAAATAGAATTCTCCTAAAAAGGATAGGAATTTAAAACTTTAAACATAACAAATAAAGTTCTTCAAAATATCTAAGACTAAGAAAAGTAAAGTCTAATGAACTAGGCAGCGACATTTCCATCTCCATTAAGAGTTGTTTCCAAGGTGTCCTCCATGCTATCTGCTCCCATCCAAGTGGATGATCATCACAAGGAAAACAAAAGCAAACATGGCACAAACACAAGCAAATGCAAGGGTGAGCTAATTATACAAAAAAAAAACATGCATCACATCAAGCATATAACATACAATAAATAACTTAAATCAAACAGTTTAAGAAACACAACCTAAGCATGTTATTTTCTAGACTTGACTCGTCCGGACTTTAAAATGATAGTCGG
>NC_028361.1:13865326-13909681 GCF_000741045.1 Vigna radiata var. radiata | reverse complement strand
AATGTTAAGTTTCCATATGGTCATATAAAAGTTATATATATATATATATATATATTATTATATTATTATATAATATACAAAGGTGAGTAAAAGATATATATNAATATATTCTATACAAAGATCACATAATGGAATGAATATAGTATAATATATTATTTATATCAATCTGGATATTAAAAGGAAACCTAACAAATCCAAAAACTCATCATTCTATTTTCTCCCTGCAACCCAATTTCTCTCACATCTTATATAATCAATTCAACAATATCACATTCAATTTCAGTTAGCAACTCAATTCAAAACAGATAAAATTTATCACCATGTCAATTCACAGATTTATACTTTTCATCAGTTTCACAGTTTGGGCATCCAATAAAATTAAAAATTGCAGGGCAGCTTCACAAACACATCAGTTCAACATTCAACATGCAGTTATTTTATAAAATAAATTCCTAAAAAAAAATAATCAACTCCCCTTACCTGTGGGTTGCGCTGAACAGTATACCCAAAGTGTTCTAACAGCGACCCACACGGCAGTATGCTAACCGATCCTACAGATCACCAAATAGGTGATAGAATGTAGCTCTTAAAGCTAAAATATACCGAAAATGAAAAGGAAAATGTACAAGGCACATGCAGCCAGTAAAACTAAAAACCCTAGGTCCCAAACAGTGAAAAAGAAAGGGAAAAAGACTTACCGGGTACGAACAGGAAAACTGTTTGGTTCAAAGGGTAGCTCTTGGCACCGCAAACGTTCAGATACCTTTAGGTTACAACTCAAACGGTTCAGTGTTGTTAGATTTTAGAAAGAAGGCAGAGCACCTTCTTAGGAAGAAAATAGCTCTATCTAGAGAGAGAAATAAAAGAGGAGAAATGGGAAAGTCTGATTCTTTGTGGGGGGGACCCCTTCCTAAGGTCTTGGGTCTTTAGTGTATGGGCTGGCTGCCCCAACATAGGCCCAATGGCCTTATTATTTTTCAGACCCTTACAATTCTTATTATTAAACAAAAAATGTTATAGGAACTGGGTTGGATTATTTGATGAAAACATAAGATAGATATTAATGGCACTAGTAGAAAAGTGAAATATAAGTATTGCTAAAAGATCGTAAGTGGATGAATATTTAATTCAAACATTACTTGATTGGTTTGGAATCACAAAGGATTTTCAACCTAGTGTTTTTTTAAAGAAATAATTTTGATGACAAAAATTGTTGCAGAAGTTTAGGAAACTTCCTTGAATAAAGAAGCTTAAATATAAATGACGAATACCATGAAAAAAAAAATAAAGGTTGAAGAAAGGTAAATGATGTTTAGTTTTAAAGGAAAATAAAGAATTATTCATAATGAGAGTAGTTCAAACAATTACAAATCAAATTAGTAAAAAGTATAAAGAAGTTGATGCTCAATTTGCTAATTTTTTTTTTTACACATTGTAGTCAATGTTGTCGCAAAAAAGAATAAGATGATTAGAAATATTAGAAATATGGAGTTAACTATAAACATTCATTTATCATAATCTTATAAAGAAGCTTTTGAAACAAAGTATCCAAAGAAAATATATTTTAATTCTTCAAGGGCTTGGGAATAAGCAAAAGAGAACATGTTATACGATTATGTCTCATAGGTACATACACAAAGAAAATGACATTCTATTTTGTAACGTTTTGGTGAGTAGTACAAAAGGAAATGCATTTCTTATTTATGGGATATCTTAAACTTCTCAAAACTAAAAAATAAAGTATTTAAGATGTTAGACAATATCATAGCATCTGTTTATAAAGTATTAATGTGTTGCCTATTTCATTTATTTAAGCTTTGAAGATTAAAAGAACATTGACATTTCATCAAGTTAATATGGAGAAGGGAACAAAAATCACTGCTTACATTTATAGTAGAACAATGTTAATTAGCATCTTAAAGAAGCTGATAAGATACTTATGTTCCATGATTTATTCGACTCTAGCTTGTTGTCATGAATTTCCTTATGAATTGATAAAATATTATTGTTGATCATATTTAGCTATGAAGAATGGAAAACAAAGAAGTTTGAAACTTCGCATAGAGGAAAAAAAATTCAAAATGTAGTATTAGATAGTTAGTTTTGAATAATGTAACTACAAGCCTCAAAGCGGTGTAATATTGGTGGGTTCATATATAAAACCTTAATGGATTATATATGAAAGGAGATGAATTATGAAAAAATGAAGATTAAATGTAAAATATGATTTTAAGAAAAGGTAAAATTTTTAAATCTTTCTTAAAATTTGATTACTTAGGAAATTATTTATAGTATAGCATAATTAGTATTAAATGTAGTTATAATGGTTGCATGCACTATCAATTCTTAGGTTCATCGTGGAGGAGATTTATTAAAGAGATGCACCACTAATAAAACCTGAACTCAACCACATAAGAAATTGTTACCATTTTCAATCCATTAAAACATTTAATCTAACATATAATATTAATATAAACTTCTTTATGCTATGTATTTTCATAGTAATGCTTAAAGCAATACTATAATCAAGAAATCATTTGTTTACTACATTACATTTATGACATACTTTTGGTTATGAGAAATGTTTAATTATGAAAATTTTGGGCTTGTTTTCTCATTTGGAAAGAGGATTTATAGGATGAAATATATGTTGAGATTGTTGACAACATAATTTCTATATCAATCTAGTTTTTGATGATGACAACACATTGTTTAATAACATGCATATGTTGTTTGCTGTTATTACATGTTTTTGTGCAAATTGATTGTTATACATGTTGAACATGTTTATGTACAGTATTACATGTTCCTATGTTAATTGATTGATAAATATCTGGAACGTGTTTACATGCTTTATGTGTTATGTGCTATGTGTTATGCATCATTTCATATGTTTTACTGCACATGTTTTAAAGCTGAAAACCACAAGCACTCTTACGAACTTTTAATTGTGACAAAGTTCTAGTACAATCGACTACATAGTAAATGGATTCGACTAATGCTAAAATCTTTGTGCAGATTTTGAGAATCAATGCTCTGTGTATTTTTTAGGAGAAAAGAATTTCAAAATGTTTTACATGATTGAAGTCGATTATGTGTTTCACACATTCGACTGTATCTGTTATCTGATTTGAAATTTTGTTATGCTCTTGCACTCTAACGGCTATATTTTTAAAAGTTAGTTAAGCATTGATGAGTTGATCAATTGTATTAAATGTGTTTTGTTATTTGTTGACCGTAAGCTACTAAGTTGACTGAACTGTTATAACTATTATAATACAGTCGACTGAATTAGTAGCGTATTCGACTGAGAATCTGACTGTATAACAGAAATCTATAAATAGGCTGAACACAAGTTTGTTCATAAGACTTTTGATGAACTGATAATTTTCATTTCTGTTTTAGATTTCTCTTAGCTCCAAGAATTCTCCAAGAAGACGGTGGTGATCTTTCTTGAACGAGATTCAAAGAGGAGACTTTCTGCACTTACATTTGCTGATCATTATCTACACAAGAAAGGTGCTTTTGTGTGATCGTGTTGAAGGCTTGGCATCCTGTGAAGACTGTTGAATTGTGTTGAAGGCTTGGCATCCTGTGAAGACTGTTGAATTGTGTTGAAGGCTTGGCATCCTGTAAAGACTGTTGAATTGTGTTGAAGGCTTAGCATCCTGTGAAGACTGCTGGAATTGTACCTGTTGTGATACATGGGGATAGTTCACTTTGAGGATTGTTCAAAGTGGTGTTGCAGATTGCAAAAGAGGGGTGCAATTCTAGTTTTGTTCTACAGCTATATTTTGGTTTTGGGTTAGAGAGGAGATTTATATTTTTGATGTAGAGGTATTCTATAAATTCCTTGTTGTAAAAACCGCAACCATTATAGTGCATTTGCTTTCGGGTGGATGTAGGCATTGTTGGCCGAACCAGTATAAAAACCTGTGTTTGATTTTGTCTATCCCTTATCTTTTACATTCTAGTCGACTCTATATTTTACGTAGAAATGATTCACTCACATTGTAAATCATCTCATGGCTCTCGGGAAGGTATTTGACAAAGAAGAGATCAATATCAAGATTTTGAAAAGTTTGAACAGAAATTGGCAACCAAAAGTCACAACAATCTCTGAATCCAAAGATCTCACAACGATGAACATGGCTACCCTGTTTGGCAAGTTACGCGAACATGAATTGGAACTTGGCAGATTAAAGGATGAAGAGGAGATTGAAGAAAAGAAGTCCATTGCTTTGAAGGCTACAAGCAAGAACAACTCAGAAACAGAGATAGACGAGAAAGAATTGATGACCTTGATGGTAAGGAAATTTAGTCGGCTGTTAAATAATGATAGTCAACTGACTAACCTTGCAGGTCAAGGCAAGAAGAAAAGCTTCAGTGCAAACGTTGTCCAGTGCTATGAATGTGGAAAGGAAGGTCACATCAAGCCTGATTGTCCTTATCTAAAGTCGAAGCAGAAAGGAAAGAAGATATTTCCTCAAGGCAAAAACATGAAAAGTAAAGGAGCATACATTGCTTGGGAGAACTCAAATTCTGAAAGCTCAAGTAATGAAGATGTTGATCAATAGGAGGAATCCAACATATGTTACATGACTGGAGTTTCATGGGACGATTATGACAGTGATGCAGACATTTCAAATGAACTAGTGGAAGTCAAATATAATCTGTTGCAAGATGTGTTTAAAGAACTACATGTTGAAGTAATGCGACTACAATACAAGGTTAATCGACTAAACTCTGAAAGAAAAGATTATGAGAATAGAATTAATAACCTTGTTTCTGATAATGAGAATTTAGAAAAAGAATTAAAAGAAGCTTTGTTATTTGCTAAGAAGGTTGAAATTAAAACTGTTACAGTACAAAAAGTTTGTGAAAATTGTCCTGCTCATATTGAAAAGATAAGTTATTTGGATTTAAGTTTTGTTGACAGAGGATTTATTGTTTCTTTTTGTTATAAAAAGTGTTGGGAAATAGGTAGGCTTCGTTTTAACACCAAGAGGGGGGGGGGTGAATTGGTGTGTTTTAAAAATCCAAGTCTTTTCACAATCTTTGATTCAAAGTACAAAACTTTACAAACTTTCTTGAATCGCAAGATATAGAAAATTTAATGCAGCGGAAAATCAAAGTAGACTAAGCGAATTGTAAAATCAACTGAATGTAAAAGTATAGGGATAGAGAATTCAAACGCAGGTTTTTATACTGGTTCGGCCTCAATGCCTACATCTAGTGTCCTTCCAGTACCAGGAACCAAATGCACTATAATGGTCAAGGTTTTCACAACAAGGCTTTTATAGAGACCTTCACGTCAAAAATATAAAAAACCTCTCTAACATTCTAACAAAAATATAGGCAAACCACATAGCAAGACTTATAGCAAGATCTCCCCTCTCCTGCAATCTGCAACCCACTTTGAACAATCCTCAAAGTGTACCAGACTCCACAAGTCCAACCACTGTAGTCACAACAGGTAACCCAGCAATCAGCACAGATGCCAAACAAGATTCTTGATCAACCCAGAAACACCTCAATTATGCAGATTCTGATCAAGCATGTAATGCAGTTCTCCTTTAGAAACTCTTCAAAGAAAGATCACAACTGTTTGTTGGTACCAGCGGGGTATGGTTTGAAGAGTATAACGCAACGGAATTAAACTTAGAGTAAGCGGAAAGCGTGTTCGGTCACCTTTTTAAAACAAGTTGGTCCATTTTCGAAAATCAATTTTCTTTTAGAAAATTTATCAAACAGTTGATATGCGTAAACAATAAAAAGTGTAGGGAACAGAAAACCACACAAGTATTTTTATACTNGTTCGATTCAACAGAATCTACGTCCAGTCGTTAATCACTGTAAAGAGTGATTAACAGTTCCACTAAAAATATTTCACAGATTACAATAGACAGTGAATAAGAACTGATAAAAATAAACCTTCCTTCGTCGAACGAACCGGAAGAATAACACTCAGCCAACTCGAAGAGAACCGCTCCAACAATCGACCAACGATTCGCGAGCTTCTCCTATTCACAAGACCAGGCATAACACCTTGTTAACTCCAAGAGCGCTTGCTCCGACTATTGACACACGAAACGCGAGCCTCTCCTATTCACGAGACCAAGAAAGGGAACTTTGAACAAGCTTCTAAGAACTTCCTCTGACAAACAGTATTCTACTGAGCTTTCAGTTCAAGAACGTTGCTTTTGAATTTCTCAGAACCCTACATATAGCCATATGCTCTGAATATTAAAGGTCAAGTCCCAACTGCCACAAATAATTGATTATTGTAAGTGATAATCGATTATTTAAGTCCGTTATAGGTTTTTCAAAATCTGATAATCGATTATATGAAATGATAATCGATTATTTCTTAAGGACTTGTGATAATTGATTATTGCTTGTTCATAATCGATTATTCTAGTAGAAAATACAAGTGATAATCGATTATTGCTTGTCCATAAAAGATTATGCCAGTAGAAAATACAAGGTTTACAATTTATTTAAGACTTTCCTACTACATTCAATTTCTACAAATTGCTTTTAAAGAACTCTAATGTTCTCTTTGTTGGTATCGCAGAGGGTAATTTTCGAAGAGTATAACGCAGCGGAATTAAAACTTAAAGTAAGCGGAAAGCGTGTTCGGTCACTGTTAAAACGAAGTTGGTCCTTTTTCGCAAAAACAATTTTCTTTCAGAAAATTAATAAAATAGTTAATATGCGTATACTAAAACGAGTGTAGGGAATAGAAAAATCACACGAGTATTTTTATACTGGTTCGATTCAACAGAATCTGCGTCCAGTCATTAATCACTATAAAGAGTGATTAACAGTTCCACTAAAAACAATCTCACAGATTACAATTAAGTGAATAACAGTAAGATAGATAAACCTTCCTTCGACGAGCGAACCGGAAGAAGACCACTCTACCAACTTAAAGAGAACCGCTCCGGCAATCGACCAACGATTCGCGAGCTTCTCCTTTCACAAGACCAGGCAGAGCACCTTGCTAACTCGAAGAGAGTCTGCTCCGACTATCGACACACGATACGCGAGCCTCTCCTTTCACGAGGCCCAAGCAATGGAACAATGAACAAAGCTTCTGAGAACATTCCTCTGACACACAGTGTTCTGTTAAGCTTTCTTAGTTCAAAAACGTATCTTCTGAAGTTTACAGAAGCCAATTATATAACCAATTACACTGAATGCCAAAGGTCAGCTCCCAACTGCCACGAACATTCGATTATTGTAAGTGATAATCGATTATTCAAGTCCGTTACAGAGTTTTCAAAAAGTGATAATCGATTATATGAAGTGATAATCGATTATTCAAGTATGACTTGTGATAATCGATTATTGCTTCATGATAATCGATTATTCTAGTACAAAATGCAAGTGATAATCGATTATAGCTTGTCCATAATTGATTATTCCAGTAAAAATTACAAGGTTTAATATTTTCCTACTACATCCAAATTCTACAAGTTGCTTTTTAAATAATTCTAATGTTTTCTTCAAATACCACATCTTGCAACATCATCAAAACAATTCTTCAGGATTTACCAATGCTCCATATTGGTAACACTCTTCAAATAAAACTTCTTGCAGCATCATCAAAACAATTTTCTTCAAGATTTCCTAATACTCCTTATTGGTAACAATCTCCCCCTTTTTGATGATGATCAAAAATTCAATTTTTAAGAGCAACTTTGGCTTTCCTGCAAAAACATACAAGCTAACAGACAACAAGGTTTAGCAGTACCTGTATCAATATCAATTTGTAATATACTTCTCCCCTTATAGTTTTCTTCTCCCCCTTTTTGATCAGAAGCAAAAAGAGTAACAATATAAAATCTCCCCCTTAATGTGAGCTCCCCCTCAATTTTATAATGTATGCATAAGATTAACATAAAAGATCATTTTAATTAACATAGAAGGATTACATAAACTTCATACAGATTATCACAAAAGAGATAATTAAACATGGAGAAGATAACACAACAGACAATCAACTTAGCAACCTATGTCTAAAATTCAGGACTAGGGGATCTTTCAAGAGGTTGGATATTGAGATGACTCTTGATGTTAGATAGGCGAACATCAAGATCAAGAAATTAATCAACCATGTACTCATCAATAGATTGCTGCCACTCATAGATATCTTCAAAGTGTGTCCTTTGTGCTAGACTCATATCCTCCAATTGTTTAGATAACCTGGCAAAGTGTTCTTCCATAGAAGTTGAGGAAGAGGAGGGTATGTTGGATGGTCCCGCATCAAAAGGAGCAGCAGCATTTACAGGGTCAGCTATATGAGTATCGATGTCATCTTCATCAGGATGGTCATCATCTTTGTGGATAAGAACTCTTCCTCTAGTAATGAATCCCATCTGACGAAAGGTANTATCTCCAATTTCCGAACCCACAGCTTGAATGGCTTGGACAAGTTCTCCCTCAACATTTGCACCTTTGTACTCCAAAATCCTAGAAATAAGAAGAGCATAGGAAAATTGATAGGAATGGGATTTCTTTGCTTTTACCATTGTGTCAGCAATGAGAGCAGGCCAATCGATGTGTATCTGATTTAGAATCCCATACAGAAGAAGTGGATCCTGCTCAGAGCATTGAGCATGGTTGGTTGCTCTGGGACATAGAATCCAGACAATCAGGTAGTGAATCATCCTTTCTTGAACTTTGAAACCTCCAACAAGCAATTGCCTTCGGTTGGTCTGCTGTTCAGGATGACGCAGGAAGGATTGGAAAGTCATCAACCTGTTGAAATCTTGAAGTCCTAAATGAACTTTGACAGCATCATCCCAGATGGGGAGTTGGGCAACGTTGGTCCACACATCATCATCTAAAATTATGTGCACGCCCTTTACCTTAGTGGATATGATCCCATCTCAATATCTCAAGTTGAAGTAGAAAACTCTTATGAGATCAGGATAAATGCAACCATTTTGCTCTACCAGATGCTTGAGTCCTTGACCAGCAAAAAGATCTGGAAATTGAAATCCATAAAAATGGAAAAAGTCAAGGCGAATATACTTTACCGCCATGATTCTCCTTTCTTGCCAAGAATTCACATAGTCCGCATGTTTTCCTTGATCTGATATCCACCCATCAATGGTGGCAGGACGTGGTTGAGAGGAGGAGCATGCTCCAGCAGCTCTGCGGCGATGTCTTCTTGAATCAGCCATAGAGGAAGTTTAAGAAAATGAGATTTTGAGAAGGTGAAGAGAAATGGAGAGGATTTTCGCTCTAGATTTGATTTCAGCAGTATTTAGGTGCAAAGAAGTGTCTAATAATCGATTATGGGGGGCTATTTATAAGAAAAATGGAAAAACTAGCCATTTATGGCCGTTTATAGCCGTTATAGGACGCTCCAACGGCTCTATTTTTGAAACTGTCAGCGTGATGATTCATTATGGCTCGAGATAATTGATTATCTGCTCAATAATTGCTGCCCAGAAATTTCATGATAATCGATTATGCCTGGTGATAATCGATTATCTGTTCAAAATTTACATATTTGAGATTTGAGATTGAATAATCGATTATTGCCTTGTGATAATTGATTATGAAGCATAAATTTTACGAAAATGTAAAAATTTTCATAATCTTTGATCCTAAGACATATCTAATACTCCTAATTCTCTTCTAAGCTCAAAAAACCTTTCCTTAGGTAGTGCCTTGGTGAAAATATCAGCTAATTGATGCAAAGTATCAACATATTCAATTTGACAATCCCCCTTTTGAATATGATCTCTTAAAAAATGATGTCTAATTTCAATCTGTTTAGTTCTTGAATGCATTATGGGGTTCTTGGTCAGATTTATAGTATTAGTATTATCACATTTTAAAGGAATATTATCAAGGAAGATATCAAAGTCTTCTAGTTGTTGTTTCATCCACAAAATTTGGGCACAACCATTGCCAGCTGTAATATATTCAGCTTCAGTGGTAGACAAAGCTACACATGCTTGTTTCTTTGAGTGCCAGGACACTAAAGAACAACCCAGAAAATGACAGGTTCCACTAGTACTTTTTCTATCAATTTTACAACCACCATAATCTGCATCAGAGTAACCTATTAAACTAGGTGAAGCATCAGAGGGATACCAAAGTCCAAAACAAGTGGTTCCCTTAAGATATTTTAAGTTCTCTTAACAGCAGTCAAATGAGATTCTTTAAGATTAGCTTGGTACCTAGCACACACACATACACTCTGCATAATATTTGGTCTACTAGCAGTTAAGTACAGCAAAGATCCTATCATGCCTCTAAACATAGTTTCGTTCACTCCATTTTTAGTTTCATCCTTATCTAAATAGCATGAAGTACCCATAGGTGTACTGGCTTCTTTGCAGGTATCCATACCAAATTTCTTAAGAATTTCTCTACAGTATTTTGTTTGGGAGATGAAAGTACCTCCATTCATTTTGTTTTATCTGTAGTCCTAAGAAGAAATTTAGCTCACCCATCATAGACATTTCAAACTCACCTTGCATTATTTTCGCAAATTCTTCACACAAAGAGTCATCAGTTAACCCAAATATGATATCATCTACATAAACTTGCACAATCAAAATGTGCTTGACTACCTTCTTAATAAATAAGGTTGAATCAACCTTTCCTCTAGAAAAATCATTATCAATTAAGAAAGTACTAAGTCTTTCATACCAAAACCTAGGTGCCTGTTTAAGACCATACAGTGCCTTTTTCAACTTATAAACATGATCAGGAAATTTGAAATCCTCAAAACCAGGAGGTTGACAAACATATACCTCTTCTTTTATAAATCCGTTTAAAAAAGCACTTTTCACATCCATTTGATACAGTTTAAATTTCATTAGAGATGCATATGCAAGTAATAATCTAATTGCTTCTAACCTGGCTACCGGTGCATATGTTTCACCATAATCTATACCTTCCTCTTGACAGTAGCCCTTTGCATCTAGCCTTGCTTTGTTCTTAGTGATGTTTCCATCCTCATCAAGTTTGTTCCTGAATACCCCTTTGGTTCCTATGACTTGATAATCATCTTGTTTTGGAATAAGTTCCCAGACTTCATTTCTTTCAAATTGGTTTAATTCTTCTTGCATAGCAACTCACCACTTATCATCTTGAAGAGCTTCCTTTATGTTCTTGGGTTCTATCTGAGACACAAAAGCTACAGTTAGACAAAAATTATTAAGATTGTGTTTAGTAGTTACCCCTTTTGATATATCTCCTATGATGTTGTCCAAAGATAGTCCTCTTGGTTGCTGATAGCTTTTAGGATCAAGAGTTTGAGGTGTTTCTTGAAGTTCCAGAGGACAGTTTTCATTTAGATACATCTCTTCAAGAGCTTCCCTCAAATAGTCTTCATCACCTGCAATAGGTTTATTTGACTCAAAAGGGTTTACCTCAAGGTCCACAATCTCATCAAAGACAACATGCATTGATTCTTCAATTGTTAAAGTTTTTGTATTGAATACTCTATATGCTTTGCTAGTCAAAGAGTATCCTACGAAAATTGCTTCATCAGATTTTGCATCAAATTTACCAAGATTATCTTTTCCATTATTCAAGACAAAGCATTTGCATCCAAAAATTTTCAAATGAGATACATTTGGTTTTCTACCATTCAANAGTTCATATGGAGTTATTTTCAGAATTGGCCTAATAAGCATCCTGTTTAACACATAACAAGCAGTACTTACTGCATCAGCCCAAAAATATTTTGGCACATTAAATTCGTTCATAAGAATTCTAGCCAATTCTTCTAATGATCTATTTTTCCTTTCAACAACACCATTTTGTTGAGGAGTTCTTGGTGCAGAAAAGTTATGTGCTATGCCATATTCTTCTAAAAAATTTTCAAAAGATTCATTTTCAAATTCACCACTGTGATCACTTCTCAAGGTTTTGATTTTCAAATCTTTCTCATTTTGAATACCTTTAGCAAAAGATTTAAAAGCTTTGAAAGCTTCACTTTTCAAAGTTAAAAAGAACGTCCAAGTAAATCTAGAATAATCATCAACAATTACAANAGCATAGTAATTTCCACNAAAACTTTTAATTCTAGATGNACNAAANAAGTCCATATGCAAAAGTTCTAAAGGTTTTGATGNTGAAATCATGNTTTTAGATGAAAATGAAGATTTGGTTTGTTTACCTTTTTGACATGCAGAACATAATTTGTCTTTCTCAAATTTCAGTTTAGGCAAACCAATCACAAGATCTTTAGAAATTAATTTATTCAAATGTTGCATGTGAATAGGTGCAACTCTTTTATGCCATAGCCAAGGATTTTCTTCTTTAGCAACTAAGCATGTTATACTATGACTAGATGCACTTTCAATATCAATCAAATATATGTTGTTGTGCCTAACACCTTGCAAAGAAATATTAGTAGAATTTTTAAAATAAACAGTGCATTTATCATTTTCAAATGTTACCTTGAGACCTTTGTCACATAATTGACTTATGCTTAGGAGGTTGTGCTTGACACCTTCAACATACAGGACATCTCTTTTAGTCAATGTGTTTCCTCCTCCAATGTCAACGGTTCCCATGATTCTACCTTTTTTGTTATCCCCATAAGTTACAAATCCTTACTTCTTCTTCTCAAAAGAGATGAACCTTTTCTTGTCACCAGTCATGTGTCTTGAGCAACCACTGTCAAGATACCACAATGACTTCTTTGACTTAGTTGGTTCCTACAAAACAAATTAGCAAGAATTTTAGGTCCCCAATTTCAATATGGGTCCTTGGTGTTAGTTTAGGCAAGTATATATCATTTTACAACTTTAACCCATGCATATTTACAATTTGGAACACCAAAATGTTTAATGTTACATTTGTTTGATGTGTGTCCATGCTTCATACAGTAAAAACAACACACATCACTCACTTTATTTTTAACAAAAGTCCCTTTTTCAACCCAAACGCTACGAGTTTTTCTTATTTTGGACTTATTTTGATGCATGTTCCTAATTTTAACATTGCTTTTATTAAAATTTGTCTTAGCATATGAAATATTTTTGGTTGCCTTTGCAAGTAAATTTTCAAGTATATCAATATCAAACATATGACTCTTACAAGACAAACATTCAACAGGTTCACAAGTACCATTGGCATCAGACAATTTTGTTTCTAAAGTACTAATTTTATTTCTCAAAACAACTTCATCATCAAGCAATTTATCATATTTCAATTTTAATTCATTGTGCTCCTTTTTTATCTTTTTATGTGCAGCATCACGTTTTTCAGATTCATTCATCAAATCAAAGAAAGCCTTTTGTATATCTAATTCACTAGATTCAAAGCTGGAGTCACTTACTTGGCTTCCAGTATCTTCTGAATTCGCCATTAGACAAATGTTAGCTTCTTCATCTGAATTACTTGAGCTTGTTGAGCTAGAAGCATTGTCTGCTCAAGCTATGTAAGCTTTCTTTTTCTTTTGAAATTTTCTTTCCTTCTTGTCTTCACTTTTCTTGTTCTTTGGACACTCAATTTTCATATGTCCTCTTTCTCCACATCCATAGCATTTTACACTAGAAGGAGATTCTTGACTTTCTCTCCTTTCTTTACGAATTTTGTCCTTTCCTTTTGCCTTCATAAACTTTGCAAATTTTTTTATCATGAGGCTCATGTTCTCCTCATCAACGTCTAAATCATCATCTTCAATCCTCTTAGAACTCTTTCCTTTAGAGATCTCGGTCTTGAAGGCTAGTGTCTTTCTCTTGCCTTGATCCTCTTCAGTAGTTAGTCTCCTCAACTCAAGCTCATGCTCACGAAGCTTTCCAAACAGAATTGGCATCGGCATCTGAGTGAGGTTCTGAGACTCCAAGATGGCAGTCACCTTTGGTTGCCAAGACCTGTCTAATGATTTTCAAATTTTCACATTTAATTCATCAGTATCAAAAGTCTTACCCAACCCTGTTAAGTGGTTCACAATGTGAGTGAAACGCTTTTGAACATCAGACATTGTTTCTCCAGGTTGAATTCTGAACATCTCATATTCCTGAATGAGAGTGTTCTTTCTTGCGCGTTTCACATCCTCTGTTCCTTCATGTTTGACTCTGAGGACTTCCCACATTTCCTGTGTTGTCTTACACACTGAAATTCTATAGAATTCATCAAGTACAACAGCAGATGAGATAATATTGTGAGCTTTAATATCAAACTGAGCTCGTCTATTTTCTTCAGCAGTCCAATTACAATATGGTTTTTCTACCTCTACACCATCAACTGTACTTTTAGGAATATAAGGACCATTTTGTACAGCTTCCCATATGCCTCTGTCAACAGACCCCATAAAAATTTCCATTCTGACTTTCCAGAAGGCATAGTTATCACCAGTAAAAAGTGGTGGTCTGTTAATATAAGCACCCTCGGCATATACAAGGTTTTGGATGTGACCGGCCATTTTCGCAAATTTTGAAAAACTATCAAAGCAAGCTCTAATACCAATTGTTGGTACCAGCGGGGTATGGTTTGAAGAGTATAACGCAGCGAAATTAAACTTAGAGTACGCTGAATGCGTGTTCGGTCACCTTTTTAAAACAAGTTGATCCTTTTTCGAAAATCTATTTTGTTTTAGATAATTTATCAAACAGTTGATATGCGTAAACAATAAAAAGTGTAGGGAATAGAAAACCACACAAGTATTTTTATACTGGTTCGATTCAACAGAATCTACGTCCAGTTGTTAATCACTGTAAAGAGTGATTAACAGTTCCACTAAAAAATATTTCACAGATTACAATAGACAGTGAATAAGAACTGATAAANAAAAATATTTCACAGATTACAATAGACAGTGAATAAGAACTGATAAAAAAAAACCTTCCTTCGTCGAACGAACCGGAAGAATAACACTCAGCCAACTCAAAGAGAACCGCTCCAGTAATCAACCAACGATTCACGAGCTTCTCCTATTCACGAGACCAAGCAGAGCACCTTGCTAACTCGAAGAGAGCTTGCTCCGACTATCGACACACGAAATGTGAGCCTCTCCTATTCGCGAGACCAAGCAAGGGAACTTTCAACAAGCTTCTGAGAACTTCCTCTGAGAAATAGTATTCTACTGAGCTTTCAGTTCAAGAACGTTGCGTTTGAATTTCTCAGAATCCCTTCATATAGCCATATGCTCTGAATATCAAAGGTCAAGTCCCAACTGCCACAAATAATCGATTATTGTAGGTGATAATCGATTATTTAAGTCCGTTATAGGTTTTTCAAAATGTGATAATCGATTATGTGAGATGATAAATGATTATTTCTTAAGGACTTGTGATAATCGATTATTGCTTGTTCATAATCGATTATTCTAGTAGAAAATACAAGTGATAATCGATTATTGCTTGTCCATAATCGATTATGCCAGTAGAAAATACAAGGTTTACAATTTATTTAAGACTTTCTTACTACATTCAATTTCTACAAATTGCTTTTAAATAATTCTAATGTTCTCTTCAAATAAAACTTCTTGCAGCATCCTCAAAACAATTTTCTTCCAGATTTGCCAATACTCCTTTTTGGTAACACTGTCTTCTTGATAAGTTCTTGGAGCTCTAATCTTCAAAGAAACAATCTGAAACAAAATATGAACGTTAGCTTTCCAAAAGTTCTTCGAAACAGCTCAGGTCACGTCTATTTATAGATTTCTATAAATCTGACGCTCCTGTAGTCGATTATGCTACTAATAAAGTCGATTGTATTATAACAGTTATAACAGTTAAGACACAATAGCAACAATCTAGTCAAACCAATTAATTTCTCAGTCAATACAGTTGACCATCATTCAATGCTCAACTAACTTTTAAAATTATAGTTGTTACTTTTCATGAGCATAACACAATTTCAAATCAAGCAACTAATACAGTCGAATGCGTGGCGCACACAGTCGACTTTGACACTATAGTTCACTTTGAAATTCTTTTCAATGTAAAATCTCACATAGCATTGTTTCTGAAATCTATGCATAGTCACGAGCTTAATTCGACTTCCCCCAAAATGAAGTCAACTTACAGCTTGCAGTAATGCAACACCACGTAAGTTCATAATGTGCATGTGGTTTTCTTCATTCAAATCATGTGTAATGCAACAAGATATGATGTAACATATACAAGATCAGTAAATGTGAATTCACATATCAAGGTAAGCATAAAAACATGTTCAACAATATATCAATCAATAAGCAATAGAACATGTAACACATCAACAATACATGTGTTATTAAAAATGTGTTGTCATNAATCAATAAGCAATAGAACATGTAACACATCAACAATACATGTGTTATTAAAAATGTGTTGTCATCATCAAAAACCAGAGTGATATAGATATTGTATTGTCAACAATCTCAACAATCTTCCCCTTTTTTTATGATGCACAACCATGATTAATAAACAACCATGTTTGTACAATACCAAACCAGATTCAGAGTAAACATAATATATAGCAATCAAATATCAGTAAAAAATACTCTAAATGCACACAATCAATTAGCCATATATCAAGCAGATAGCATTTCACAATACTTCTCCCCCTTTGTGCATTAACAAAAATGTTATGCTTCTAGACATAATGTGCTGATAAACCAAACATAGATGCATCAAACAGAATGTATAAGCAGTTTGAAAACATGCAGTGATGCTCCCCTTATCATATATATTCACATGAAAATGATAAATCCCCCTAAAGTATAGCATGTGAAGAAATATGTGTAAATGTGTAATGTTCCCCCTGTCATTATGCATATTTTCACAGCAAGTATAGATGCACAATGCAGTACAATAACAATCAGAGCATACAATCAGTGTAAAATAGAGTTGTATCATGTATATGATTTCAAGCAAATTTATCATGCATAGATGCAATCATCAACAATCTCACAATATAATCTCATATATGAAACACACAATCAGAATCAGAGATATATTGTAGATAATAAAAAAAAATAATTAATAAACACTATAACCAAATTCCATTGAAGGAATTTATAATCCTCTTGAGGTCAAGTCGATTGAATTAGTAACCCAGTCGATTTCATTGCTTCTCTGTGAGTTATGATTCCAGTAATGATTTCCAAGCAATTTTTTTCCTGCAAAACCCTTCAAAGATCTCTTACAGATCAAGCAATTTAGTTATGCAAGAGAAAATAATCCAATAAGAAGTTAATATGCAGAAAAATGTAATAGTTTAATCATGCATAGTCAACTTCACTCAATAAAAGTCGATTCAATACTCATTCAATCAGAGAAGATATAATCAAACAATCAAGGCAATTGAATTAGAATCAAAACACTAATTTTCATTTCTTCTTTAAAGATATTATTACAATTGTAAGAGTAGAACAAGACTCAAAAACAAAATAAAACAAAATAGAATGGCAATCTAAGCGATTTACAAAAGAAACTAAGAACGAAAGCATAAGACTGCTAGCCAACACGACTTGAATCACACTGCTAAGTCAGCTAGACCCTTATCATACACGAGAGTTCATAGTATTGTCTTCAGTCATATCTTCTTCATTCCCTTGATGTAATATGAGATCAACTTTTAATTCAAGCTGATCAAGCTTGTCAACAATATTATGAAGTTGATTAGTAGCAAGATGTATGCAATTGCTATCAGAGTGTGCAATTCTTCTTTATTCATGTGTGACGAAAGTACTTCCATACAGATACAACAAATTTTCTTCTCCTCTAAAGCATCATCCTCTTATAGTCCTTGTCAGTCCAAAAGAAATCAGTGTATTCTGGTTTATTGCATTTGTACAGTTGCATCAAAACTTCTTTTCACAATTCATGTTCACACCTTGATCCTTAAGTATTTTGCTGACCAGTACTGCGTAAGGTAGATAGTACGATCTGTTCAAAGCAATTTCAGTCATATGATCTTTCAGTACTTTCACCCAATTAGTGGGAATGTCATTTTTAAGCGCATATAGTAGGAAGATATCTTCAGTTTACATGTTTGGCTCAAGTAGACATCCAGGGAGGATTACAAAGGCAATTATATGAGCCATTATTTTTTCTTCCATTTTTAGTCCTTCATGGGCAAAATCTCTTTCAGCGAAATGGTTATCAAATGATCTTAGCCACCCTTTGTAGATGTCTCTCTTCTTCAATAGACCATTTTCTTCAGAGAATAGTAGATGTGAGGATACGTCCTCAGCTGTTAAACCGATAGTATGTAGCCAAGTATCATTGTCGATCACAATGTCAACTCCTTTTACTCTAGAGTGAATATCTCCATTGATCAGTTTCAAGTTGTGATAGAACACTTTCACGAAATCAAGATACTAGCATCCTTTCAGTTGAACCAATGATGAAAGACCATGAGATTGTAACCAACCAGGAAATGTAAACCCTTTTCTTTCAAATAGATTCAGATCAATATACTTTGGAGTGACCACAACCTTGATAGTTCCATGAATGAACCTTTCTCTAACATCATCGTCGCTTATCCATCCTGTAGGACTTGCTTCCCTTTTAGAAGATAAGATGACCTTAGATCGTTTCGAGGAAGAGGATGCCATTTTTCAGAGGAAACTATGATACTTCCTTCTTAGAATAGTCTAGGGTTTCGCATACAACTTGTGTATTTTGAGTCAGTGTCAGATATCAAACATTTTAGAGGCGCGAACCAAAAGAATTATCAATAAAACTTACTTTTTAATATTCAACTTCAATGATTCAAGACAGAGAATTAAAGTCGATTTGAATAAACACCCAGTTGACTACTATATGACTTATAAATTTCAAAACAGAGTGCAAACATTCAGAAACCTAGTCGATTGATTCATAATAAAGTCGACTAAAAGTCGTGAAATCAGTTTTTCAAAACAGATCAATCATTCAAACACATAAACAATCGTACACACAATCAAGCATCAACAATCAATCACTTTATACATGATGCAATAGAGTGATACAAATTACCCGTTGTAGATACTCCAGAAGATTGATATATATCAAGTGTAGTTCATCCTTGAGTTCCTATTGCACCTGCTTGTAGACCTGCAAAACAGCTTAAGTTTTGGTTGCAGGTACCCATTTTAACTTGGGTCCTTGATTGTTTGTTCTATTCAATTGTTCCTTTGGTCTCTATACATACAAACCTTTAGGAATACCAACAGTTCTATAAAACCAGTTTCTAACAGTGTGACCTACACAATTGCAATAAAAGCAAGCATTTCTAGCAGGTTTGCTTAGATCAATAAACTTCTTTGCATTAGTTCTGTTAGATTGACCTTTATAACCAATTACTTTTCTGTGTATAGCTCTGCCAGAGGATTTTAATACAACATTCAAATTGTCTCTACCTTGAGTAAATTTGGCTAGCGTACTAATCAAGTAATCAATTTGCTCAACATGTGTAGGACATTTATCACAAGGTTTCTCGACTGTAACTGTTTCAATTTTAATCTCTTTAACAGATAATAAAGCATCATTCAATTCCTTTTCTACTTTCTCATTTTCAGACACAAGGTTATTAATTTTATACTCATGATATCTCCTATCAGAGTTGAGTCGATTAACCTTGTATTGTAGTCGCATTGCTTCAGCATGTACTTCCCTCAATGCATCCAATAGTCATTCATACTTCACTTCTATTGGCTCATTCTCAAATTCTACATCGTTGTCATAGTCATCCTGTGATATTCCAACCATATAGCATATGTTAGACTCCTTCTTGGTCATGATCTTCATCACTTGAAGAGTCTGAGTCACTATTCTCCCTAGCAATGTGTTAACACCTTGGCAAGTGTACCAAATTGTATCAAGTAATAATAAAATGGTAAGTCCGAGTATCGTTTTCCCAAGAGACTCAAGGCACTAAAGTTTTGTGTTTTTGCTTAACCAATCAAGACTATAAGAACAATATTTTGGAGTTTTTGAATTCAAAATGCGGAAAAATAAACATGAATGCAATTTGATCAATTGAANCTAAACACAAAAGTGAATGNATGATGTTGATAATATNAGATGAGTATGTTATTAGGGTTTAGATTTCACCTAATCACTCTCATATATCTACTATTCTTATTTGTTTCAACTTTATTATCAATGTTCATTCAACTTTCTAGTTTACTCTAAACTCGATCTCTCGGCGAAAAGAGCATCTTACCATAATTACTAGTTTACTATCTCTAGTCTCCCTAGTAATTACTNATGCATTAATGACAGAAGCTTAAAGCAATTGGNCGTCCTATTCCTATNTCTAGGCAATATTTCATAATCAAGAGTATTCTCCTCAGTTCTAGATTTCCCCGTACGTCTNCGTATCAACAAAATCAATGATCATGACACTGAATGAGTTAAACAATGCAAGCTCTCACCTCAGAGAAGAAAATCCAAAANTATTGATAACAAAAGTATATGAATAAAATAAGAACTTCGATATAAGAGAGTTTAGAGGTTACATCTTTCCNTAGCAACAAATAAGATTAGTTCTCCAACGTCATGAAACAATTAGGTCTACAATGGAATGAAAGAGATAGAAACCTTAGAAAGAGAAAATGAGAGTTGTCAATTCCTCAAATCTGCTCCCAAAGGGGGGAAAAGTGTGTTTCTGTGCCTAAGCCATCAAAAGATACATTCTCTAGGGTGTCTAGGTCTTTAAATAGGACATAAAAATAATAGAAAACAGGTCCAAGCCCAAACAGATCATAAAAATCGCATAAAATATATCAAATCACGATCTGGTTGACTTTTTCTGCATTCTGGTTGACTTTTCAGCACTCTGGTTGACTGGTTGACTTTTCTGGTTGACGGGTTGACTTTTCTACATTCTATTTGACTTTTTTGCACTGCAGCTTCTTGATAATTCAACCCTTCTTTCAAATGATTCCAAAAACCTACAAAATCAAGGGAATTTAATGATAAAATCATAAAGTATAACCTCAACTCTATTATTCACAAAACTAAAGCAAAATCATGAGTCAAAGCAAGTTTCTAAGTCAACAAGGGTGCATTTGATATCAAAATTAAGTATAAAAATAACGGTTTTTCAACCGTTATCACAACCCCAAACTTGAAACTTTGCTTTTTCTCAAGCAAACAAAATGTCCTTCCTTTCCACATTCTGGACATTCTGGCTTGATATATCCTTCCTTTCCACATTCGTAGCATTGGACAATGTTTCATCTGAAGCTTTTCTTTGATTTACTGTGACCTGCATGATTAGTAAGTTGACTATCATTTTTCATAAGTCGACTAAACTTCCTTATCATCATGGTCGTCATTTCTTTTTCGTCCATCTCTGCATCTAATCCATCTGACTTTGAGATTTTCTTGCTTGTGGCTTTTAGAGCAATGGACTTCTATTCTTCAATCTCTTCCTCATCCTTTAATCTACCAAGTTCCAACTCATGTTCTCGTAAATTGCCAAACAAGGTAGTCATGTTTATGCTTGTAAGGTCTTTGGATTATGAGATTGTAGTGACTTTTTGTTGCCAATTTTTGTTCAGACTTTTCAGAATCTTGATGTTGATCTCCTCTTTATCAAACACTATTCCGAGAGCCTTAAGGTGATTAACAATGTGTATGAATCTATTCTGGACTTCATAGATAGTCTCTCCAGCCTTCATCCGGAAATGTTCATACTCTTGAATCAGAGAATTCTTCCTTGCTCTCTTAACTTCATCAGTGCCTTCATGTGTGACTTCCAAGACATTTCACATTTCCTTTGTAGATTTGCTTTGAGATATCCTGAAAAATTCATCAACAGTTAGTGCAGAGGCAATAATGTTTCTAGCTTTAATATCATACTGTGTTTTTCTATTTTCTTCAGTTGACCATTCAGTAAAGGGTTTTACAACACTTTTATCATCAATAGTTTTGGTAGGTACAAAAAGGTCATTTAGTGTTGCAGCCCAAATTCCTCTATCCACCAATTCAAGAAAGATTTGCATTCTAATTTTCCAAAAAGGATCATTTTCACTAGTAAACAGAGGTGGTTTGTTTGTTGAAGCACCTTCACGAAAAGTTTGAAAACTAGAAGCCATCCCCAGGTCTATAGTCGATTCAAAGAAAAACAGAGTCGACTAGTTTTTTAAATATCTTATGAAAACCAGCTCTGGTACCAATTCTTGGGAAACAGGTAGGCTTCGTTTTAACACCAAGAGGGAAGGTGAATTGGTGTGTTTTCAAAATCAGTTTTTCCGCAATCTTTGATTCAAAGTACAAAACTTTACAAACTTTCTTGAATCGTAAGTTATAGAAAATTTAGTGCAGCGGAAAATCAAAGTAGACTAAGCGAATTGTAAAGTCGACTGAACGTAAAAGTATAGGGATATAGAATTCAAATGCAGGTTTTTATATTGGTTCGGCCTCAATGCCTACATCTAGTGTCCTTCCAATACCATGAAGCAAATGCACTATAATGGTCAAGGTTTTTACAACAAGGCTTTTATAGAGACCTCCACGTCAAAAATATAAAACACCTCTCTAACCCTCTAACCAAAATATAGGCAAACCATACAACAAGACTTGCAGCAAGATGTCCCCTCTCCTACAATCTGCAACCCACTTTGAACAATCCTCAAAGTGTACTAGACTCCACGAGTCCAACCCCTGTAGTCACAACAGGTAACCCAACAATCAACACGGATGCCAAACAAGATTCTTGATCAACCCAGAAATACCTCAATTGTGCATATTCTGATCAAGCAGTATGCGCAATGCAGTTCTCCTTCATAAACTCTTCAAAGAAAGATCACAATCGTCTTCTTGATGAGTTCTTGGAGCTCTAATCTTCAAAGAAACAATCTGAAACAAAATATGAAAGTTAGATTTCCAAAAGTTCTTCGAAACAATTCAGGTCATGTCTATTTATAGATTTCTATAAATTTGACACTCTTGTTGTCGATTATGCTACTAATAAAGTCGATTGTATTATAACAGTTATAAAAGTTAAGACACAATAGCAACAATCCAGTCAAACCAATTAATTTCTCAACAATACAGTTGACCAACATTCAATGCGCAACTAACTTTTAAAAATATAGTCGTTACTGTTCATGAGCATAACAGAATTTCAAATCAAGCAACTAATACAGTCGAATGCGTAGTGCACATAGTCGACTTCAACACTATAGTTCACTTTGAAATTATGTAAAATCTCACATAGCACTGTTTCTGAAAATTTGTGCATAGTCACAAGCTTAATTCGACTTCCCCCATAATGAAGTCGACTTACAGCTTGCAGTAATGCAACACAATGTAAGCTCATAATGTGCATGTGGTTTTCTTCATTCAAATCATGTGTAATGCAACCAGATATGATGTAACATATACAAGCTCAGTAAATGTGCATTAAGATAAGCATAAAAACATGTTCAACAATATATCAATCAATAAGCAATAGAACATGTAACACATCAACAATACATGTGTTATTAAAAATGTGTTGTCATCATCAAAAACCAGAGTGATATAGATATTGTGTTGTCAACAATCTCAACAAAAAGATAATTATACATTCTTCTAGGTACTCTTTTAGTTTATAAGTTCTCTCACAAATTGAATGATGATATTCTTATTATTTATATGGTTGCTTTGCTTCCTATTAGAGGATCCAAATTCCTAATTCCATCCATAATTTGTATTTTATTTATCCATCCTTTTACCAAATTATTCTCATTGAAAAAATATTTAATGTGTATTGCTTTCTTATATAAACAACTTCCTCCTTCTAAAAATTATTAACACATCATACACGTGGATGATTTTCTCCACATAATTCATGTGACATTTTGTTTTTATGAAACAACATATAGTATGATCATAACATATCTTATTAAGATGGTTTTGTCTCAAAGTATGATCAAATCACATTATACTCTCCATTAGCCAAAATAGTCTTAAAAAGTTTCTATATAAATTTATTATAACAAATAATATTAAGTTTTAGTGAACTAATGTTTTTTCTAGGTATTCACTAGATAAAATAATCATATCGTCGAAAGAAAAACAAACCCAAACAACCATCAAGCCATCTATCATGTGAACAACTTCTAAATAATGTTTATCAAAAGCTTGTCCTAAAGAAGACACAAAGCTTGAGACAGAATTTTCGTACCTAAATTCAAATTTGAATTTGTTAGACAATCTAAGAAGAAATCAACAATTGATTCACATTCATAAACAAAGTTTTTGACACAACAAACCAACTTTCTTGATATCATATGCTAAAATTGTTATTGTCAATCTAGAAAAGGATTTTCAGAATGAAAGGTAGTTTAAGCATAGCAAATTCAATGCAAAAAAAAATCCATATAAACTAAAAAGCTATTAATCTCTACTACATTTCTTACACATAAAAAGAAAATATACATACAAGTTTTAACTTTCTTATTCAAGATACTTATAAATAGAAGTCTCATCATATAGAACATAATTACTTGAGTTTTTTTAGCTTCAAATATTAGTGTTACGAATTTAGATCGTTCTATACACATAAAAAAAAAAAAGTGCATTTTTTTTGTAAATCCCTCAATGAAGTTATTCTCAATAAAGAACATTCATTTGTGTATGTTTTTTTTTAGAGTTGTTCTTTTAACGTTTCAACAACTTTATTTGCTATTTTAGGAGTGGAAGCAATAAAATACTCATTAGAAGGTAGAAATCACTTAATGTTCACAAATATTTTTGTGCTTTATTTTAATGAGAAATAAAATGGAATAGTTTGAAGTAACTTTGATATTCGAGGTAAGTTAGAAGTGATAAAAAGTTACTTTTAATTAATTAATCATAATGAAACTATTTAAATGTGAACGGAACACCCCTCCTAGACCGTTTACTTATCAACATCTTATGAAAATTTATTAGACTATTTTAACGTTCTATTCAACCCCTTTTTAAGTTAACATTTTGTTTTTCAAAGTTTAGTTATTTGTTCGGTCAGAGCCTCAATATGTTTAGTCAATATCTTATTTTCTGTCAAACTATATCTCGAGTCAAAGATCTTATTTTGAACGATATGTCTATTGTGTTGGGCTTGACGGTCTATTGAAGCAAAGACATCTATAATCATGGTAGCTTGCTAAACATGACATAATTCATTAGACAAGAAACTAAAGAGAAATAAAATTATAGAACATGTCATAAAATTATTTTTCATTTAAAATATATAATTATATTCAGTAAATCGCCAACAGTGACAGCTTCACCAAACTCGTGAGTTAGTTGCAGTGCAGAATTATCTGTTATAGAAAAAGGAAAAATAAATTTCTCTCTCCCTCTCTCTAATAGAGATAAAAAAAAATTGAGATTTCTTCGTGTAATGATGTGTTAACAATCAAAAAATTGATAAAATGGCAGAAAATGTGGTAACCTATTTCCGATTGGCGGCTCTATACAAATTTCTCACTCTCTACGTACAACAATCATCAGATTTACTTATAGGAATTGATGACTGCGATTATGCCCTACCATCAACTATCTCTAATAATTTCTAGCTAAGCTAACTATTCTAATCATCATACAAGCTCCCCAGCCACTCAAAAGGGGGACTTTCTTTTCCTTTTTCTGTTGAAACCTGGTCAGTAAAGTGATCAATGATCATCTCCTATCACCACAGCATTTTGCACCTTTTCCTTCCTCAAGTTTCTGCCACAAACAGAGCATCTCCCTTGGGCCCTGGTAATGGGCAACCACATAACCATCCTTACAACCTTCAGGATACACTCTGTTCTCATTCTCATACCGAACTTCTACACCTTCCTTTTTCATGTCTGCGATCCAGATTCCCATCGCAACGTCTTCTAATTTAAACATCTGTCACAGTTAACATTGAATCGTCAAGTGACTTAAGGATGTCAGTGAACTTGAGATCAAAACAATTCAAACAGATTTCAACAAGTAACACATTTTATTATATACCTTCAAATGGTTCTCTCTGAATTTCTTGGCCACCGTTCTTGCTATGTCGAGTGAGACCACGTAGCCGGGACCATGTGCCCACGGAGGATAAGTTCCTTCGCTCCATTCCTTTCAAGTAGCAAGCAATAAGATGATAACAACTTAGTAAGACGGAGTGGGTAGAAAAAGAAAAGGACATTATGGTGCAAAGAATAAAATGGGGAGCATACTTAAAAGTCCCGGACTTCTAAAAGTATAGAAACTAACAAGTAGATAATTGAGTCTAGTTCTTATGTGTTTTTTTCAATTCTGATAGCGTAACTAGAACAATCCATGTCTCGTTGTCATTGATGAATAATCAAGTTTCAATACTACCAGGGGAAATTATAATCCGTTATAAATGAAAGGGATACCTGCCCCGAGACCAACATTTTCAATTAATATATATTTACAAGCAAGCCTCATTAACAAAGTTTCATCATATAAGCCTAATAAAAACCATTGTAAAAATTTATGTAATAAAATTATAATCAGATACTAAACATAAAACAACACATGGAGCAAGAGAGATTTAATTCTCAAATGACAAAAATATTTCTACCTCTGGGCTGATGTACCATTTGCTATCTGTATTTCGATGAGGTCTGGAATCCGAATTGATGAGTCCATATAGTAACCCATGATCAACATTGATCTTATGCAAAGAGTCTAGAACTTCATCTACCCGGACAAACGCATCATCATCCGTCTTCATGACAAACTTTGCCGAAACTTGTGTCTGTTGCAGGGATCATATGAATGAGTCGGAGGAAGGATTCTCCAAATCAAAGGAAGAGACAAGACATTACCCCAAAAATGCAGATTGCTAAAGTTTTCCATGTGATGAGGCTGTAGTAGTCAACAAATGGCATCAGCTGCACGTCTCCATAAGTTTGTGCTTCCCTCCACAACTCTTCATTAACTATTGGGCTTTTATGCTGCATGAGCTCAAACAAAAGACCAAATTCAGTAAAAATATATATGTAACTATATTGATAGAGAATTTCAAAAAGAAGCAAATATCACGTCCATCTTGATCTTTTTCAGAATGAAAAGGCTAAGACAGTCAAAAGATATTGAAAATAATGCTCCAGCGTAAGCAACATTTGAGCAACTTTTGCTACTTCTTAAGATAAGTTTGAAGAGCTCCAATTTAAGGAAAAAACAGAGAAATTTAATTTATGCAATGAAGTATTTTTTTTTTTTCTCCAATTCCATTGACAGTTAGAATCATATGAGAAAATCACAAACAATACCCACCAAACCAACAAAGAAGCGCACAGCTGTCTTATTTGATCGAACAGCATTGTACTGCATCCAGGTTCTTCTTACGGCCATTCGACGCTTAAAATTGTTAGCAGTAGAGAAAACACCAATGAAGAGATCCAATGGGATTTGTGCAGATATAGGACTTGATTTCAATGATTCTAGGTCAATAATATGCTCTGAATCCTCTGATGTGGGCAGACCACTAGCAAGAATAGATATTAATCTGAGGTCCCCAGAGATTTTTATTTCACTGACAAGCCATGGCTCCAAAGTCTGACATGTAAACAGCTGAGTCAGTTAACATACTAAAACATAAAATTATTATATTTTTTAAGTTAAAAAATAACAAGGTAGAAAGGAAGTACTTCACGAAAAGCAAATGAAGTTATGTGTTTTCCATCAACTGTCATCTGGATTCCCTCAGATCCCACTCTTAAAGTTGCCACAAATGGTAAACCCTGTTTAAAAGGAAAATATTTCCTATTTATCGATTGTTCTTCGGCTGCTAAAGATTGTCTTGAAGTGCGGGAATGCATGCCAGCTGTGTGAAGTTGGCTAATGTTCTTCCCTACAATCTTATTACACTGCTCCAATTCATCAACTGGCAAAAGAAACGGCAATATTAAACAAAGTTGCTATGCAAAAGCAGTTTATGAAATTATGCTCAACATTTGGATCAGGAAAAACCACAAATAATTTAATAAAACAGAAGCAAAAGTTAAATAAAAAAAAAAAAATCTTTTCACAAACAATTGACTTTCATATGAATAGGATTCTATTCTATTCCATCTATTTCCAAAATCAATAGCATATGAACTTTTGGCAAAACAATAAGATTATCTTTGATTCAAGAATTCCTTATTGTCAACTTTGTCGTTGAACAAACAACACTCAAGTAATCATGGGATTCAAATTTTAAGAAAACTGATTTCAGAATTGTGGGGAACTTCCCTTTTCAATTATGAACACAAACTACTATCGACGTTGAAGCAAAAATGAGAATAGTAATTTCACCTTTCTCGACCTTTTCAGGAGTAGGGGATGGACAACGATCCTCTTCACCCCAATCATGAGCTATAGTCCAGGTGTTTTGGACAATTACAGGATCTTCAGTGATTTTATCCCCATGCAAGCGAACATTATAGTGTAAAATAATTGGAGGATCGGGTTCCCCAGGTAGTGGTTCTCCAGTCAAGTCAATCCGGAAATTACCTAAAAGACCGTTCGGAATGCCAATTACAGTGATGGAAGAACCTTGTGTCAGGCCACAAGGTACTTGCATTTTGTAACTACTGTTACCAAGTTCGGTGGAATTCATTTTATTAAGAAAGTGGGGACACTGCTTCTCTTTGGTTCTTGAACTGTCATTTGCACGACCGTGTTTTTGCTCTTCAATTGAGGAAATAAGAGAATTCCATGCACTGGCAGCCTCCTTTATAGCTTCTGCGGAACTGGGTAAACCCTGAGTGTGATCAATTAAGTGGTTCAATTGCTTCCATGTCTGCAGAGCTTGTTGCTCGTCTTCGGAAAAGTTGCTCCCAGCAAAGAGGCTAGATACTAGAATATCAGAAGAAATAACTTTAGAATGATCATCTGGATTTTGAATAGCGGGTGGTACTGTGGGATTTATCCATGCTAGAGGATTAGTTCCATTAACCAGGATAGGAATAGTCAAATAACCTTGACCAATAGGAGTTTTCATGATACCATTTCGCAGGAACATAAGCATAAACAACATAAAGAGCGATGCGACCAGAACACCTCCATACAACTTTTTCATTTTGATGATCCTATGAAGAAACCAATAGTCCTGAATCTTCACAGTACTAGATCAAAAAGATGCCAAACTTGTACTAAAGTAGTCATTCTCTTTCTTAAAGCTCATTGACGTAATATGTACAACAAAGACGTGGAAGAAAATATGGGTTGCAGATAGTAAAAGTTTTTCTTATCACATTTGAAGAAACATCTGCAGGAGAGCTTTCACAATACCAAGATTAACTACCAGCCCTCGGTAGCATGTGTTGAAGCAGACACATCCACCATGAGAATTACTTGGAAATTATACGAGATTTAGCTAGCATGCCAGACCTGTAATCAGAGCAAAACGAAATTCTTTTAAATACTGTGCTTGATGTTGCATAAAACAACTGAGGCACATAGTTATGTCAATGCGTAGAAAACAACTAAAGCCCAATGTTCACGCTTGAAGAAAATCAACACTAATTTGTTAGGAAATTAACACTTGCAACAAAAGACAAACAACACACACTAGTGACGTTATGAGTTTTTAAAAAATATCTAAAACGTAAAATTTCTAGAGAGAGAATTCTGTGCTATGAAGTACATAAAATATGGGTCGTATCAGGTTCATTAAGATTAAGTGGATTCAATCATCATCTCAGAACCGTTGAACTTTTATACCCCCGTGAAATAATATGAATCATGCTAGCAAACTGCGGATTTATCACGACTTCAGGTATTCCTTAGCTAATATCACCTATGGAAAATATTTTGCGTGAACCCATTAGCATTTTTGTGAAGAAAATGCTTCCAATTCAAATAAAGTATCATGGAAATTAACATGTGTTCAACGCACCATGCCCTCACTAGGCAAACATTCAAACTAATTAATAACCACCGTTAGGTCAACATAACACTACAATATTCGGTACTTACAAAAGTTAATCCATTTGCATCATAATTGAAACCATAAATTATAATCAGGATGAAAGGAGAAAAAGGTAAGAATAAAATGAAAAACACCAAGGACCACACTAAACGTTGCCCAACAGTATAATCATGGAAAAGTAGAAATTCTATTGAACGAAAATAACGCATTAATTACAATTAAATAACCCAAAACTCCATGACTCCGTCAACCAATATTATAAATTCAACTCAGATCACACTCCATCCACCGTTTGGCTTTACATCAATTAAAAGTAAAATCTCCTTAAATAATAAAAAAGCAAGATAAATCATGAAAAATAAAAAGACCTCCAAACGCGTTAGAGTTTGAACTTCAACCTCAGTCGGTGTTCTACAGACTAAACGCCGACAAAGTTAAAGTATGCATCATAAGAAAAATTGCCCGAACAAAGAAAATGTAAACGAAGTCGCAAGCAATTATTATCACTGAACTTAAAAATCGAACAAAAAAACAGTGTCAATCAATTTCGGAAAGAATATTACAGCGTGGAATCCAAGTACAGAGCAAGCAAGCACAGCATCACACAGATCGAACGGCTGCAACACAGAATCTCGAACATAAGAAAGCCAAAGAGGAAGGAATCAACGCGAGAAGAGCGTGGAACGAGAGAAAATCGAAAAGCGTGGCAATGTTGAACGGCGAGGAGCGACGGCGGAGCGAGAAAGGTTTAACCAGGCGGGATTGTCTCGGGAAAATGTCGGAAAATGTAGAGCGAGAAAGAGAGAGAAAGAGAGATAGAGAGAGAGAGAGAGAAGAGAGAAAGGGTTTTGTTTAAGCGTGTTTGCTTTGATTCTCCGTTTCAAAGCGAAGTTTCAATGTTCTTTGTCTCGTCTTTGCAAAGAGAGAGAGAGAAGAGAGAAAGGGTTTTGTTTAAGCGTGTTTGCTTTGATTCTCCGTTTCAAAGCGAAGTTTCAATGTTCTTTGTCTCGTCTTTGCAAAGAGAGAGAGAGAAGAGAGAAAGGGTTTTGTTTAAGCGTGTTTGCTTTGATTCTCCGTTTCAAAGCGAAGTTTCAATGTTCTTTGTCTCGTCTTTGCAAAGAGAGAGAGAGAAGAGAGATTCCTTCTTCAACTTAATTAGTATAAAAGATTCAAAGACGATGACAGAGAAAAAAAAAATAAAGCAATTTAAAAAAAAAAAAAAAAAAGAGAGAGAGAGAGAGAGAGGGAAAAGTAAAATCACCAACTGTGACATTTTGCTACCAGAACGTGTAAATGGAGATTTTGGATTCCGTGTTTTGAGTAAATATGTAAATCTATGAACATAAACTATACTTTTACGATAAAAAAAAAAAATTCCTGATAGATTCCATGGCCTAATATTAATTAAAATAAAACCTTTCATTATCCAAAGTTAAAAATTGCCTCCTAAACTTGCATCATCCGTAATTTATCTTCATTTTACCTATTAAAAATCTTCCTACATCTTTCATTTATAGAATTTTTTACTCAAATGATGTATTTCGTACTCTACATTATACAAATATACAACTTTTAAAAAAATTATGGATTTAGAATCTTTGTGCCATAGTGATACAACTTTACTAAGAAAAAATAGTGTAAACTGAGCGCAACTTCTATTAATTTGGTGAACTCGTGTCTATTAATGACAATTCAGATCTAATTAAATGTTAATTTAAGTGCAGTTGTATGAATCAGGTACGAATTCAACACATAAATTTGAAAACAAGTCATCATAATATGGAATGACTGTAAAAACATTGTTTTTGTTCGGACAACTTCAGTTTTTATGAGATGTTGTGTGATAGAGGCATGAATTTTGTAATTTTTTTTATTCTAAAGTAATAGGAAGCTCATTTAATTTTAGTATAAACTTATATTTTAGAGTTATAATTTTTAATCTTGGATAATTTTTAAATTAATTTTTTTTATCAAAAATAAAGTAGTGTAGATTTATACAACTTCAATAGATATAGATTTGGAAGGAAATCGTCATAATATAAAACGACTTTATAGAGATAAAGAAATTATTCTTAGTTAAGACGATTTCAATTTTGAATATATAAATTCGAGTAGTGTGAAGTCATGGTTGTGGGTGACTGGTATAACTTTAGTATAGATTATATTTTTATTACTTATAATTTTTAATATTGGGTCATTTTTTTCTAAACATATATAAGTTGTATTAATAAGATGATTAGACAATAAATTACCTTACATTATAATTCCAAGTATAACTTAATGAAAAGTATGTAATGATATGTAGATTAATTAGAGATATTATAAAAGAAGTAATATAAGATTGGATAAGTTATAATTATAAAGAGAAAAATGTTATAGAGAAACCATTAAACATGGTAGATAAAAAAAGTTCGAGCAATAATGTAACTGGGGCTAATGATTTGTTTTTGAGATGATGTTCACAATGAGGTCTTCTTATTTATCTTCTCATGTGATTGTTGTTTGTTCCTCTTATCATTTACACTTAAAGACATTTGTCAATCGGTCCACTGCCTCTCCAACATTTTCAATACTTATGTGTTATTTCATCATGTTCAAAATGAATATTACTGATCTCCTTGGATTAAAGAGTTCTTCCTTGCCCTCTTTACATCATTCGTTCCTTCATGCGTCACTCTGAGTACGTCCCACATCTCTTGAGCAGTTTTGCAGACAGAGACCCTGTAGAACTCATCAACAGTCAACGCTGATGCAATGATATTTCGGGCTTTCACGTCATTCTGAAACCTTTTCTTTTCTTCAGTGGTCCATTGACCACGGGGCTTTGGTTCCTGTGTATTGTTAGTAGGAACAGAAGAGCCAGACGCAATAACATCCCAAATTTCACAATCAATAGATTCAATGAATATTTGCATTCTTACCTTCCAGAATGCATAGTTCTCACCTGTGAATAATGGAGGTCTATTGATTGATGCACCCTCTGCAAAGGTTTGATGTGATCCTGCCATTTGAATGACTATCAAAGCGAGCTCTGATGCCAATTGTTAGAATCGACTGCAGCGGAATTATTAGCGCGGAATAACAAACCAAGAGGGTTTTTAAAACAAACGCGTGCCTTTTAATTTCTACTCAATTTAACTTACTACACAAATAATAAATATAAATAAAAGAGTAAGGTTGAGAGAAATTTGCACAGATAATTTTATACTGGTTCGGATCTTACCAATCCTACGTCCAGTCGCTTATCTCAAACCAAGATAAACAGTTCACTAAGCACAAAACAATTACAAATTACAATCACAAAGAAACAATTTGTAAGAGTTTAGAAACCACCTCTCTTGATACCACAAGAGATGAACCTGCACCTCCTTTGAATCTTCACAAAGGATGAGACACCTCCTTCGAATACTTTACAAAGGATGAAACACCTCCTCTGAATACTTCACGAAGGATGATCCTCTTCCACACACCTCCTCAGACTCACCAAGGATGAACCAGCTATTTCCTCTGTCACCGTAGTAGCACTTCACCAGCTCCACAGACAAGAGTTTCACAAGCCGAACAAGAACACACACTTCTCAAAGAGTTCTGAGTGTTTTAGCGCAAGGGAAGAGTTACTGTTGATGGATAAAGAGAGCCTATATATATACTCAAGCAAATACTCTTCCATTCTACGAAACTGGCCATTTAACGCATTTAATCGATTAATATTAGTGTTAATCGATTAATATTAGTGTTAATCGATTAAAATAAGTACAACGGCTAGTTTTTCAAATCAGAAACCTCCAACGGCTAGTATTAATCGATTATTCTCAGGATTAATCGATTAATTAATCGATTAAAACTTGCTTTAATCGATTATTCCAAAGCTGATTAGGTTCTGGCTTCTACAGCGATTTTAATCGATTATATCAGAGATTAATCGATTAAAACGGGGAAGTTTTGATTCTAAACAACAAATACAAAATATAAAGGTACAAGAATCAAAATTTAAGTCCTAAACAATTAAACTACAATTATTACAAAAGCTTTTCATAACAAAAATAAGTCTTCAAAGGATCTTCATGAATCTTGATAAATCTTGACTTGATTTGGGCATCATCAAAACTTCATCTTCACCATTTTGCTAACAGTAAGAGTATAAGATGAGTATAAGATGATGAAGGAGAAGATGACGAAAGAGAGAAAGGAGCAAGAAGGGAATGAGGATTAAAGAATTGAAAAACTACATTTTATATAATTATAATTAAAAATTGTATAAAAAGTTTTTTTATTTATTACAAAAATGTGACTATCCACTTTCTATATCTATTATAACTACAACATATATAGAATGTTATCTTATTATCTTATTTAGAATTACATCATACTATTTTTCATACTGATAAATTATAACTTTTATATATATATATATATATATATATATATATATATATATATATATATATATTTGTTAAAAAAGGTAATTTATGTGAGAAGTGAGAAGTAAACATATCCTAATAAGACAATTACCCATTTTATATCATGAATAAACTAAATTAAGATAAATATTTTACTATAATGTTGTATAAATAGTTTTTAACTCATGATTTAACTTTAGTTTTTTAAAAATTTTTATATCAATTTATTTCAAATTTGAAATAATGTTTTAATTTTCAAGTGATAGGTCACTCTTGCTGTTCTTTTATTTAAAGCGGGGGAAAAAACATCACTCATGAAAGGGATAGGTAAATAAAAAGAAAAAAGAAAAAAGAAAGAAAGGGTCAACATTGTCCTGATACTATTTTAATCAAAATCAATACATGACTTTTTAATATATTATAAATTATGATAAGAATGCATCATTAATTACTACAAAAACAAAGAAGGAATTATTAACAATTGAGAATTTCTCGTTAGTATTTTAATCAGTTTCAATAAACAATATTATAAATATATTTTTAATAATTTCCTTTAAAATTGCAAATATTACTATATTTCTTCAACAGCATATTATATATATATATATATCCGATCAGCCCAAAATCAATACGTAACGTGTATAATCTTCCACAGAAAAATGTTAATTTATTAACAAAAATTCACCTTTAACTAATATTTCTAATAACTTTTCATATGGAACCATCCTATCAATCTCCTACTAGAACATGAAATTTCAATTCCGTGAGTGATTTGACATTTAGAATGGTCAAACTTGTTTGTGGTATTTACTTGACTGAGTAATAATACAATAACTATGGAAGACCCAAATAACTTCACTATTTATTAATAATTTAGTAAGAAAGCCTTATATATAGAACAAAAAAATAAAGTAATTTTAGACTAAACTAATTTATCAGGCAATGTTGCGTGTTCTAAGTTCCCTACTGACAATTATTTATTAAATAATGAAACCAACATTGAATATCATAAAAATTTAAATACTTTTTCCAACTTTGGTAGCACTCATTTAAAACTGATTTTTTTATCCATAAATAAAAAGTTGACTCCTATTATATTAATTAATTATATATAATTGGTTATTGTGTCAGGAAAGAAATTTTCTATTATTAGAATTAAAGTGACATACATTAATAATTTTCATCTGTATAGAAATTATAGAAAAAATATGCAGTTATGAGCTGTTTACAGCAGACCATGGACGGCAGAACATGGTGTAATTACAGAAACACCTTTGAGACACCTGTCTTCTTGTCTTGAAACAAAAGCATAATTTAGGCTAAGGTAGAACGTAATTTTCGCGACCGGCTAACAGTCACTCATTTCCTTCCTATGAAAACAGAACAATGGCAGACATTATAAGTAAGAACCAAACACAATGAATGTTCTTTTCCTGAGTTTTTATAATGAGTTAGGCACACAAATTGTTGGTAGCTTTCATCATTGTGTGTGTATGGTTCTATGGTTTCATGAGAAGTCAAGAATTGGCCTTTGTCATTGACGTCTCACCTAAGATTGAGTCTTGGAGTATACCTAAATTGCCACATGTCCTAAGTTTTATCAAATTCAGAAATTTCTATGTAGATCCAACATAGGAAGTATGAAGAATCAAAATATGAGAATGGTATTTATTCATCAATAATTTGGGAAGATGACAAATCTTAGTTTTTAACCTCAAATGTTTAATATGAATGACTTTTTTTTTTGGACAATGATATTTTGACAATACTTTTTGACAACTTTTTTTACAACGGGACACATGTCATCATTTTATTGGTCTATTTGAATTTATATTTAAAAAATATTTAAAACGGATCAATCACAAGTTGTCACGTATGCGTTGTCAAAAAGTTGTTAAAAAAGTGTTGTTAAAAGAAATTTTTCCTTTTTGTTTTTATGTGCAAGATGTAATGTTTTTTTTTTCTCTACTAGTAATAATTATTAAAATTAATTTATAAGTTTAAATAAAAAACAACTAACCCGAAAGCTGCTCTTAGGATTCTTTGAAAATCAATATAAACTTAATTTTAAAAGAAAGAAATATAAATTGTTAATTTGATTGTATTATATTTTTTTTCATTCATTTAAACTATCTAAATCAAATCAATTCAATAAAAAAACTTGTAGGTTGAATGAATAAGGTTCTTCAATTATAAAAATATATATAATTGTGTAAAAACAACATATTAAAGACTTATGTTTTTTCATCTAAAAATACTTTTTTTAAAATTGAATGTTAATTTGAGTTCGAAATATATATTATTTATTTGAGACATTTTCAAAAATAATTTTACAACATTCTATTATGTTGAAAAGAAGCAACACAACTATATAAAATAATAGAAACATAGGTATAAATGAAAACCAAAATTAAAATGTTATTTTACGAGAGTGCACAATCTTGCATACTATTGAAATTTTATAATTGGGATTGCATGGTTTTGGTTTGAGGTTTTGATTTGAATCATTGAAGATGAGAATGTTTGGTATCTAAGTTACAATTTGACAAAAAGAGAAAATATTTTGTGTGAGAATGAGATTATTTTAAAATTATGTGTATAATAGTTTCCTCTTCACAAAATAAAATTGCAAAAAGAGGAGGAATGAAGAGATTCAAGTATGTGGAGACAATACTTATTTAATTAAATATCTAATCAATAGTAGAAATATAAAATACCAACCCTCAAAAATAATTTTCAAATTCTTTCTTTGGAAATAATATTAAAATAGTTAATTCTTTTTGACATTCAATTTTATCACATTATTTTTAGTAAGGGCAATATGGATGACATAAAAAAAATGACTAGAAAAATAAGAATACAGTTATTTTTGAAAGACAAGATGATTTGACCATTTTGTATTTTCATATGAAAAATATAATTAGTAAATTCATTATTTGAATCTAACTATGTCTAATGTTTTTATCATTACGCTAAATTATTATAATAACCATATAACTCTTTTAACTCCATATTCCATATTGATTTCTTATAAACTTTACTAGTACTTTTTGTTTTCATTTCATATTATGATTCATACATTAACAAATATAATTTTTTTATATGTTCTAAATCTTGAAATTAATTAAAGACATAACATAAATATTAATATTTTCATAATATATTTCTAAAAAATTTATTCCATGACTTGTGCTATTAAGTTAAAATTTCATAACTTAAATAAGTTTAATTTGTCGAATTCTTTTCTTAAATATCTAATGAAATTGTTTCTTTAAATTGTAGATGTATTAAATTAGTCAATTTTTTCTTTTTCTTTTTTATGTTTTCAAAGGATTTTGAGAATTAATCAATAATTAATATTATATCTTTTCTATTATATGTGTAAGAACCTTAAAATGGAGTTAAAGAGATGATAAGAGTATTGTGCTAATTGAACCAAATTTTAGAACTTAAAATATATCAATACATATAAATAGAATTTTAAAACAGTGTTGGTTCATTATGCTCAAATACTCATTCTCTCTAAAAATCCTGTTCATCCAACTTCTTCCCCTTCTCTCTAGATTTCTGCATTTCTAAATCGTTTGTTCATCAATCAGACAACAACTAGATGATCCTGAGATCAAGAACAACAATTCTAACCGAACAACTTCTTTGTTCTTCACTCGGTAAGTCATCCCCTCTTCTCCAGTACATTTCGAAGCTACGTTCATGCAATAGATTGTGATTGCATGCAGTTTTTCTTGCGTTCCTTCAATTTCTAGTTCTACTAGGTTCTAAAATTTGTATTCTATCATCAATTGATGATTTATAGGTACTGTTAAGGTTTTCCTAATACGCAGGACATTGTTGATCTCCTTGAACTTGACTGCTTGTCTTGGAGGTAAGGGAAGTTGGGTATTGATTCTTGTTCTTTGAATTTGAGTTTGTATGGAATGAACTGCTATTTGAAGTACTGAAATATGCATGCATGAGTTGTTTTGGGTATGAGTGTTGTTTGTACTAAAATTTTGGGAATTCATGTATGTGAATCTGATTGCTAGATGACTAATAAATAGGTAAACTGTGGAATGGTGTTATGAGCTGGTATAGAGAAGGCTTGATGTTGATTTAAGTGATTGGTTAAAAAGAGAATTTTACTAAACAGGTTATCAGTTCAGAAATTTAGAGAAAAGTTGAGTTTTAAGGCCTTAAAAGAGGAACTAAGGTAGTCAAATTTAGAGTTTGGTGTTTTTGGTGGTTTTGGTCTGTTTACATACATTAGGTAAGTAAATCGGGACTTGATAGAAGTGTCAAAATGAGTAAAAATAGTTTCTAATAGGTAAATCTAGAATTGAGTCCTTAAGTTAATGAAAGTTAAGTTTTTGAATACAAATCAATGCAAAACCACTAGATAATGAGGTTAGGAGGTGTTCAAATCAATTAGGCAAGTTNAATTCACCATATAGATCAAGTTGGGAGTGTTAGAAACTCATCAAAGTGTCTCAGATGCACTAAAATCAGAAAAATCAGATTGCTGTCAAAAACTTATAAGAATAATTGATTATCTCACTTGATAATCGATTATTCCAGTCAGAATGTCATATTTTCTTCAAAGTTCTCGTAAATAATCGATTATTACATATAATAATCGATTATTGTCGTCAAAAAATCATCCAGGACAATTTTGGGTGGTTTTCGGGATTCCGAGTATCATTTTTGGACGTTCTTTAGTTCGTTCTAGGGGTTTTTGACCCTTCTGGAACTGTTGGTGATGGTTTCAAAGTTGTTTTCCTTGTCTAAGTATGAGTTTAAGGGTTATTGGGTTGTTTAGTGGTTCTTCTTGGACTATTATTGTCTGTTAATGTATATTGAATGATTTCATGCGATTTTTGATGACTTGTTGGGTTATTTGTGGTTTTTTGAAGTATAATTAATATTATACATATGTTTTTGTATGAAATGTAAAAGTGAAAGGTTATATGTATATGGTTTCATATGGATTCAATGTGATAATATTATGGTATTTGCTTGTTGTTGTCTTGAGTTAAGTTTTAAAGTGGAAGTATGGTTGATGGACATAATTCCATGATCCTCAAGGGAGGTTACATGGTGGTGCCCTATGGTTTGTTGTGATTAACCGTATGAATGGCCAGAGTGTCCTTATGGGGTTTATCCTGACATTCTAATGATCATCCATGCTCAAGTAGAGAGTAATGAATCATGTGGTGAGAATAGCAGGAAGTCCTAGCCCATAGGTTACTGGGTGAGTTATAACGGACTAACCTCGGGTGGCAGCTGATGGTTTTCCAGTTACTACACCACCCGGGTGCACAAACCCCTGGAACTTGACATTTCATACTAGTCCGGATGGTCAAATCACGTGGTCGGTTATTGGTATCAACAAAATGCATTTGGTCATAGTCTGTATTGTGTTATGGTCCTTGCATGCTTGAAATACTTGATTGATACTTTTTATACCTAGCTTACCCTTACATGTTTTGTTTGTGTTTTGTATGTGTGACTTTCCTTCTTGCAAAGATCATCCAACTTTGGATGTGAGCAGAGGTAGATGATGTACCTCTAGAGCATGCTTTGGAAGGAGATGACACAACCCCTAACTCTTAGGATCTCTCTTAGACTTTTCCATATTTTGAGAAACTTTATATTTGTAAAGTTTAAATTTCTAGCCCATTTTGGATGACTGTAAACTCTATACTATCATCTACTACTCTTACTGCTTTCTATTATTATAATTTATGCATTATATATATATATATATATATATATATATATATATATATTGTTATATATTTTGGGATGTTACAATATGTATATATTTGTGATAAAAAACATTGAGGAGTTAAAAGAATATTTTTAAAATTTTTGAAATTTAAATTTAAATAAAAACAAATAAATATTGAATTTATGAACTTAAACAAAAATAACAGTATTTTTATTTGGTACCAACTTAAATAAAAAAATTATAATTACTTAAAATAAAAATAATAATATATTAAAAGCTAAAATTATTTAAGTAATTTCTTATTTAGAAATTATAATGGAATTTGATGTATAACATCTCATTTTAATAGTAAAAAACTATTAAAATAAAACATTTCATAAGTAATAGTAAACAAATAAAAAATTTAAAATATAAAGAATATTAATAGAGTCATCTAAAAGATTAAACTATAATAATATAGCATTTATACATCCTAACTATTAGATCAACCAAACTCTATTTTCAAAATGATACAACGCATGTCCTCATATCATACAATAACTTATACAACTGACTCCTATATATCAGAGGTGTTTCTACACTTGCATCTTTATATGCTCACACAAGGTGATCATTGTAAAAGAAGAAACAACACATAACCAGATTAACAAAACACACAATGGTAAACTAGTTGAAAAAGAAGATAACATACATATGTATAAATAGTACCAAGACACTTAACAGTATGATGGACTTCATCTTTGTGGTGGTAATACACGACTCTATTGAGCTACCACAAATACAAGGTTAGTTTATGACACAATCATAAGAACCCTTGGTCGTCCTTATGATAGGGTTTCTACCACTCTCACCACATAACCATCCTCCTCTATATATGAATGATTAATAGAGTTTAAGATAGCTTCACATACGAAACACTTCTTACCTCAATGCACACCTTAGTGAATTACACATCACATAAGATTCCCTCCTTAAAAATCACTACATTTTCACCAAATTATACCTTTGTTTCACTTTTTGAGTAAGTATCACATACTACTTAAACATCATCAAAAGCACACTCATGACATTCCAAAACAATAAAAAAAGCTGATAAACTACCACCTAATGCTCTAGGCTATTGCCAACACCACTCAAACATAAGTGCCTTTGGAAGAGCTTCATTCAATGTTAACTAGACATCGCTTAGTGCCATTTCCTCTCCTAGCGGTCCTAGTACACACCCAATAAGAGAACCACTAGAACTCTCAAGATTTAATTCAAGGAAATTTCTCCCATTGACTCTAGGTGGCGCACAGTGACAACCAAGTCAGTCAACCCTTTGACTTTGATGTTGCCTATTTAGAATAATCTAGCCTAGCAACTTCCAAGTTAATAGGTTCTCTGATTTTTGTGTCGTTCAATAAGAATACCCTTATCGAGCAACTCTCCATAATGCAAACAATAACAACATGCAATATAACCTTTCCAAACCAAACCAAATACCAATCTCAAGGTTATTCATATAATACCCCAAATAATTGATTATACATCCTAATTTAAGAGTTCAAAATCATCAATCTTAATAATTGATCATACAATTACAACCCCAAATGCACATAAAATAAATCAAGCAATGTTTAAAATAGAGTAATTAAAATTAGCTTCTTTCACCTCGTGTCATAACTCTAGGTGCTCTAAAACTCCAAACTACATTCAATCCTATAGGAGATTCTATCTACACATAAAAACATCACAAAGATGATTAGGTCATACCATTATGATCATTGATAAACAAATACTTACAAAAAATATAAAAACACAACACGCAACCAATTAATGATCTCATGCAAAGATAGAGAGGAAATATCAACTTACTCTATTAAAGATTTTGATTGACTATCCTTGTAGAACTCGATACTCTAATCACAGAGACAGTCTTCTATCGCTAAACCAATAAATGAAAATATAAAAAACTTAAAAAAAAGTTATTTCTAAATAAATTATATATCAAATTAATTTCAATTATTATAAATTTATTTATAATTTATTATTAAATAATAAAATATTCTCTTTTTATAAAAAGACCATCATTACTCTTAAGTTAGGTTTAATTAATATAAATTTATTTATAATTTATTATTAAATAATTTAATATTCTCTTTTTTATAGACGATCATTACAATTTGTTTTATATTCTCACGTCACCAACAATATAATATTAGACATCTATGAACATATTTCTCCACTAACATTTAAAGCACAACACAATAACTAATCAACAAGTCAAAGAAATGATTCTTAATTTTCTTATACTCATAATACTTAATTTTTTTTCTAAAACAATTGAAAGTAAATAAATATTTTAAATATATTTTTTATTAAAATTATTACTCATAAAATTTACTCAATATTTACTATTTGTTAGATTTTAAAATTAACATAGAATTATTACTAAATTCATATTATATAAATATATTTTTAGTATTTAATTTTCTAAAGTAAAATATAATTGAAAACTTTAATGCATGTGTTTAATCCAAAAACATTTCATAACTTTTTTTTTCTGATTTAATTAACTAAATTAATTATAAATAAAAAATATAAAATATTTCCTCTTTTCTTATAATACTTTCTTCGAATAAAGGAATTAACTTTACTTTCTTTTATCTCATCTCTCTTTCAAATAATATTCAAAAGTTATCATTATTTTTCACCTGTTTTTATATATTTTAATTTCTCTAAATACTTACAAAAAATATAAAAACACAACACCCAACCAATTAATGATCTCATGCAAAGATAGAGAGGAAACTACAACCACAAAAGAAAAGTAGTAAAATATCAACTTATTTTATCAGAAATTTTAATCGACTATTCTTGTAGAACTCGATACTCCTATCATAGAAACATTCTTTTATCGTTAAAATATAAAAAACTTGAAAAAAAGTCATTTCTAGATAAATTATATATCAACACCATACCATCTTCGCTTGCTTCAACATACACACGGAATTCCCATGACACTTGCTATCCATCTTTCTCTCAACTACACCTTAGGCATCACCCTTGCTTTCCTTCTTGGCCAAGAAATCGCATTCTATAAACCTCAATTTTGAACTCTTATATCGATTCCACACACGTCACATCACTTAGAATTCTCCAGTTACCCATCACTGACAGCTCAACTTAAAACCTTCTTCAATAACTACTCTTTTCAACATAGAATCATCGAAATACAAAACCCTACCTGAAATCTTCTAAACCCCAAAATACCTTTAACCCGCAACATTAATTCTCTGACTCTATTTGAAATCACCAACTCACTACCTTTTGTAACTCAACATCCACTATTCACTTCTCTTTTGATCCAACTCAACCGTTCACTGAACGTCTCCTTAAAACCATACACGAGGAAAACGAACTGTACCACAACATGCAGCTTCCAAAACTTTGATCATCTCAGTCAATCTCGATTCCACTATAGGAAAACAGTTAAAAACCGAAGGATTAATTCCGACGGCCTCGAAGCCTTCGGTAAATCTAAGTTACCGAAGGATTTTCCGACGGTCATGTTAGGTGTAGATTACCGAGGGCTTTTGGTCGTCTGTATTGGCACAGTGACTTTACCGAAGGCATATGACCGTCGGTATATTCCTCAGACTTAATGAAATAACAATTTCGGATTTCAGTTTCCCATTCTGCCAAAACCTAGATTTCGTGAAAGCTTCCCCCTTCTTCCCCCTACTTTTCCTCTGTCATCCAACCTCTGAAACCATTTTTGTGAAAATTTTCTGCAATAGCTGTGTGTCTTGGGGGTTCCCAACCTCTGAAACTATTTTGATATCGTCGAGCAAAGAGCTCTATTTTCCATTCCTTCTTCCTCTCTTGTCTTGGGGGTTGTTGACGGATTGACAAGCGTACCAAATCGTTCAAGTAGTATAATTGGTATAACCCAATATCGTTCTTCTCAAGAAACTCGAAAGACTTTCTCGTTCACGTGAATTAAAATAATAAGACTTGAAAAAAAAACAATTAATTTGATTTGAGAACAAAAATATTAACATGCAAAAGAGATTGATTCAATTGACAAAAGAAAAAAAATGGATGAATGAAGTTGTTGGGGGTTTACAATTTCATATAATCCTCTCTCTTTTATCTACTCCTCTTGAATTATTAGTTTGATTAATTAATTGTCATGCAACTTTCTTAGCCTACCCTTAACCCGATCCCTTGGCGAAAAGAACATAATATTAATTACTAGTTTGCTATCCCTAGCCTCCCCTAGCAATTAATACAAAATTATAGAGCAGAAGTTAAACGCAATTGATTGTCATACCCCTATCCCTAGGTGATATTGCAGAATCAAGAAATTACTCACCAGTTCATGACATTACTGTACGTCCCCGTATCAATAAAGACAAACAACAGTTATCGAATGAGTTAAACGATAAA
>NC_028361.1:13861095-13864838 GCF_000741045.1 Vigna radiata var. radiata | reverse complement strand
GGCGGTGCGTCGACTCTTCAAATCTTCAATTTTCTTCTCTTTTCTTGAGTCTACGACCTTTATCTTCAACTCCATTCTCCACTTTCTCAAAATAGCTACAAAACAATGCAAAACAAGCATAATATCGCTAAAAACAACTTTTGACTCTCTATAGACTCATTTATTGAGTTTTGCTTGATTCTAAGCTCATTCTAAGTAGTAAAGGGTGTAATTTGGTCTAAAATGACATATGAAAATAACTGTTTTTCAACCTTCATCAGGGGTTCCCAGCCGCAGTTGCAGCATTCCTTCTTCGAAGGGAACCGAAGTCAACGTTGAGGTGGTTCTTGCATTCCCGGTCTTCAGGTGGTGTGACGGCGTGAGGGGGTGCTATCGCGGAGTGCGAGGGTGGTGTCGCGGCATGAGTAGGGCTTCGACTTGGCGAAGGAGTGCATTACCCTGTGGTTGTTGGTGTGTTAGGAGGGCTTCGTGGAGGAGGCGAGTACCGCGACGAGGGGCTTGCTGGTGCATTGACAGTGGTGTAGGGTTCGTGCGTCGTGGGGCTTCGACCATTTAGCCTTCTTCTTCTTAGAACGGTTAGTACGTTGTTCGATTGTTAGTGCCTATTATGTGGTTTGTATGATTGGGTTAGCTTCCATAGATGAGTATATTGATGTTGATTGGACTGTAAAGTTAATGGGATGTAGTTGTTATGATTGGAAGTAGGAAAAGTTCATACTTTGGTCTCTTTTTCGTTGTTGATGTGATGATAATGAAATGAGTAAATTATATTTGGTGCACATAGATCTCTCGGTATATAGCTAAGTTAAATGGTGTTTTAATGTATGAAAGAAAGAATTGTATGGCTCACATTATTGCATTGAACATTTTAAATGATGCTTTGTAACTGGCATATATATTCTTGAAGAGTTAGATTGTAAAGTAAATATGAATAAAAAGAATGAGTGTGATTCATGTTAGCTAGCTTCAACTACAAGGGAAACTATGAATGAAACTAACCAATGGTTTAACTGATCCAATGTTTAGTAGGCAAGAAAGACTACTAATGCAACAATGATAGAAGGAAGGAAATTGAAGAAACCATAATCCATGAGTGTTAGTTGAAGACTCATTACTTGCATGTTCTTTGTAAGGGTTTGAATACTCATTAGCTTCTTATGTGGCCACCTTTGGATATATAATTCCCTGCACCTTTTTTCCAAGTGTGTGAGACCAAAACAACTAGTTCAATACTAAGATTCTACATCATACCTGAATTAAAACAACCTAATCATAACAAATTGTAAGTATTTAGATTATAGATAACAAGGTGAACTTGTCTCTTGCCTTGCTTCTGCTGCTAGGCCATTACTTTCATCACCATATTGTTCAGAATGATTTGTAATTGAAGGAGAGACACTCTTGTTTTCCCCTTCTTGTGTTGTCTGTATACCAGTTGGCAACTTCCTAAACCAAGAACATTGCTTAATCTCATCTATGGAAATCTTAGTGTTTGGATTTGGATCCAACATCTTTCTCAATAGCCTCTGACGTCCTCTTGGGAACCATCTAGGACATGTAAACTTTGCCTTGCTTATCTTCCTATACATCACCATCAAATGAGGATCTCGCAAAAGGAATGTAACCTGCTAGTAAGACAAACAAAACTACCCCACATGACCAAATATCAGCTTTTGCACCACCATAACCTTTCCTTTTGATGACCTCAAGAGCAACATAGGCAGGTGTTCCACAAGCTATGTGCAACAAACCATCTTGGTGTTTGGATTCAGCCAGGACACTTAACTCGAAATTTGAGATCTTCAGATTATCATTTTCATCCAATAGAATGTTCTCTGGCTTTATATCTCTATGGCATACACCTCTACTGTGACAAAAATCCACTACATTCACTAGCTGCCTAAAATATTTGTGTGCGAGATCTTCTTTGAGCTTTCCTTTGGCCACCTTCTTAAACAGTTCCCCACCTTTAACATATTCCATAACAAAGTAAATCTTACTCTTTGTGACCATGACCTCAAAAAGGTCAATAACATTTTTGTGCTTCACCAGTCTCATAATAGATATTTCCCTTTTAACGTGATCAACCTGCCCAACTTTTATAACCTTATTCTTGTTAATTACTTTAATGGCCACACTTTGGTTAGTTTTTGTACTACGGCCATAGTAAACCTTTCCAAATGATCAGTTACACAGTAACCTTCCTAGTTCATATTTTTGCATCAAGATATTTGATTTGTTCTCCCTAGGAGACACTGAAGTTGGCCAAAATAAAATTTCACTCCTTCAGCCAATTAAAATATCTATATCATGTACTGAGGTACTAGAAAATATAGTAAAGTTAATAATATAATCCCGTAAAAGAAAATTAAGTATCTAAAAGAACCAAGAAACATGAAAACTTTGGAGATAATATAACACAAGACTGAGAAATGCAAAGCAGAACTACAAAGGACAATTGTTATATTAATAACTTTGTTGCTCTTACCTGGTAGAGAGCATGACTTAGCTCTTGCCTTGCCGTGTGCAATCATTGCTCTAATGCAAAATTAGATAGCATCAACCCATCCTATTCCTACAAATTAGGTGTCGCAACCGGGATCGCGACGGGACGGCTAACCGAAAAACAAACGGGTTTTGGAAAATTTTGGGAGTCGCCACCATAAAATAAAAGCATGGTATACGAAGAAGAGATTTTCAGGTTCGGGAATCGGTTACACGTAAGGAAGGTATTAACACCCTAGCGTGCCTGCCCAAAGGCTATACCTCTAATTAAATGTAAAAAGTTAATGTGGTTTTTCAAAATATTTAATTTTTCCCAAAAAATAAAAGTAAAATAAAATAAAAGAAATTATTACGAAACAAAAATATTTTTTTTTGTTTTATGAACCCGACAAGGATTGACCTTGGTCCTACGTATATCCATTAATGGACAATCAGGGATCACGTAATTCTTTATCTAGAAAAAGGTTTGTGAGTTTATTTACCAATTATTAAAGATTGTTTGACATTTTTCGAAAAGTGAAAAGGTTTAGTTTAACAAAATTGACCTTTTGGTTTTAAATATTTTGTGTATTTTTTTTGTGTTAAAAAAAATGGTGGAAAAAGAAGACAAGAAACTGGCCATAGGGCGAGGCACACTTATATTTAAAAATTCATGATTTTCAGAAAACATTGTCTGTGTGTAAAAAAAAAATCTTTGGAAGAAAACTTTAAAGTATAATAACACGAGAAGAATAAGAGTACAGAAATGACATACCTTTATAGCTTCTGGAATTCCCTTAATGCTTCCTCAGTGATTGTTGTTCATAGAACCCTTATATGTGAGAATATATTTTTTTTCTCTATACTCTCTCCTTCAATCTCTAATATCTCTAAGTGTTTTCCTCTATTTTTTCCGTCCCCTTTTCCTTTCACAAAGTGTGTAATATTATGACAATCTTGTCTTAATTGAGAATTAATTGACAATGGACAAAATAGGGAAAGAAATGGTCTTGATTGTCAGAAAAAATAAATCAAACAAATATTCAAGACATTGATTGTAATTAATGTCAGACAATATAATTCAAATTATTACCATATTAAACTAATATTTCAAAAACATTCTAAAGTGACGTGTCCTGCATTAAGGAAGATTATTTTATTATTTTCCTTTTCCTTTTTTTCTTTCCCCAACATTCATTATTATTCTCTTATTCTTTAATTTTGATTATTTATTTCTCCGGACGAAATTGGGTGTTGAC
>NC_028361.1:13857794-13860406 GCF_000741045.1 Vigna radiata var. radiata | reverse complement strand
GCAAAAGCCTCGTAAACCTGGGGAACCTGGAGAGGCGCAAAAGCCTTGTAAACCTGGAGAGGCGCAAAACCTCGTAAACCTGGTGAACCTGAAGAGGCGCAAAAGCCTTGTAAACCTGGAGAACCTGGAGAGGCGCAAAAAACCTCGTAAACCTGGAGAGGCGCAAAACCTCGTAAATCTGGAGAGGCGCAAAACTTCGTAAACCTGGTGAACCTGGAGAGGCGCAAAAGCCTTGTAAACCTGGAGAACCTGGAGAGGCGTAAAAAACCTCGTAAACCTGGAGAGGCACAAAACCTCGTAAACCTGGTGAACCTGGTAAATTTGGAGATGTTGAGATATCCTGGCGTTGCAGTAATGTATATATATTTTGAATTGATCTTCTTATAGCTCTGAACTTTCTCCTTTGAATTTTGTTGATACACTGATGTTTGGTCGGGAATTCGTGTGAGACCTTGTTCACCCCCTTTTTGAAAATTCTGAATTTTGTCACTGATGTACTTTCGTTAAACTGATCACGAATTCCTGTTGAATGGTTGCGATGCATGGTGTGCCATGCTTTTCTTATGATGATGCATGCACAAAGCATGAATGTATGAATGAAAATTCATGTGAGACCAAAATATTTTATCATATTTCCGGTTTCAATTAAATTGATTCCACGACATCCTTTAAGAACAAACTCGCACCTAGTGGATCTGCCTGTGATGCTCATTATTTTCGAGAGGCATTTTGAAAATTAAGAGCAACCTTACGAAAAAGATGAAAAAAAGATTTATACAATATTTGTCAATTCCACTTTAAGAGCATTCCCTATCATGGAATCATTATGCGTAGAATTTTTGGCAGAATTAACTGGCGATGATAACTCCTCTCCATCCATTCTTGTGAGGATAAGTGCCCCACCATCAAATGCCTTTTTTACCACATATGGGCGTTCATAATTTGGAGTCCACTTACCCCTTTTGTACCCTCTTGTCGAATGCCCTCTTCATTCTTTGAAGGTATAATTGTCCATGACATGTCGTGGTCAATCTTTTTTTTCCTCAATGAGATTGGGTTGATCGAACCAGGTTTAAACTCAATCTGCTTCTTCTAACTGGGTTTCCATTAACAATCGTAAGGATGAGATTTCTACCTTGAAGGGTGGTACTGCTTCCATTCCATATACCAAAGAAAAAGGTGTTGCCCTAATTAATCGTGTAAGGAAAAAGGAAGCATTTTGTGACAATCTTTCTTGATATTTTCATTAGCAACCTCGATTGCCCCATTCATCTTTGGATGACGATGTGAAAGTTGATCGTTCAGGTTCGTGGCAATGAGAAATCATGGTTGTCAACATGCATTTGTTCATTCTCGTCCTTCTTTGACAGATACTTGCTACCCATTAGGGGTATTTTGCCCCAGCTAAGAATCTCGCATCGAACTGCTTTCGTACTTCATCTTTGAGCCAAAGACATTCTGGCTTGAGTGGTAACTTATGTTGAACTTTTCTTTCATGCTGGTGCCGACTTTTACCTCTTCTCTCTCGCCTTCTTATATTAAAGATTTCAACCTTTTCTTGATGGGGTTTTATCTCATTAAATCTGGAGAGGNTTCNGGGTCAATCATAATCATCTTCCATGTTGTTGATAGGACACTCAAAATTAGGAAAATCAACTTATTGTTTTCAAAACATTTATTGTCATATAAGTATTATTTAAGTCAAGAAAATTAAGACACAAGATGATTGAAAAAAAAACGAAACAAGCATCCCTTAATGTTAAACCAAATGCAAATGAAAGTGTCAACCCGTAACGCACAAACCTCAAGGCTCCGGGAAAAGCAGTGAGGGTGATAAAAAAAGCGATTACAAATTTAATAAGCATCACAAGCAAATTCTTTGTCTTCCCATTCTTGGGTTTGCAAATACTTCTTCTTCTTTAACCTCGAGGTATATTTGTAGGAAACCTCTGTCAATCAGATCTTGTTTGTTAGGTACTTCCATGCTCAGCAAGGGGATTGACCTCAACACTAGGTTTGTCCTCTTGGAACTTCAACCATCCAGCATCAATTAGAGATTGTACTTTGAATTTAAGGGATGTGCACAAATCTGTGGAGTGACCGACGGCTCCCCCATGAAAATCGCACCTCGCATTTGCATCAAAACTTTTAGGGTATGGAGGTTGTAAGGGTTTCATTGGGCGAATAGCGGCCAGACCCTTCTTAAGGAGATGAGGTAATAGTTCCGTATATGTCATAGGAATGAGAGTGAAATTTTTCTCTGGGTTCCTCTTAGGATGAGCACTTTGACCAACGTTCTGATCAGGACCCAAGCTGGCTCCAGTGCCCCAAGCATTATTCGAGGCTTGTTGTGGTTGATAATACCCTGGCGGTCGAGGTCTTGTTTGGGAACCAAACATTGTATTGTTCACATAAGGAGGGTAACTCGGGATTGGTCGATAGTTATGAGTGGGCGCATGACCTCTCCACATGGGTATTGCTGATGTTGCATGCACTCCCCTTTCCTTTTCTTTTTTCGAGTTAAAAACAAATTTCTTCGAAGTGGTGGCTTGAGACGTAATTTTCCCACTTTTCAGTCCAATCTCGATCCTTTCACCTATGATAATGATATC
>NC_028361.1:13850681-13855079 GCF_000741045.1 Vigna radiata var. radiata | reverse complement strand
TTCCTTTTCCTTTTTTTCTTTCCCCAACATTCATTATTATTCTCTTATTCTTTAATTTTGATTATTTATTTCTCCGGACGAAATTGGGTGTTGACACCAGGGATGCTAGCTGCCTGGACAGGTCTGGGCTTCACTATCTGCACACATGATCCTGATTTGGTCAGTACACTGCAAGTGAACTCTTGAAAAGTAAAGCACAACAAGAGGGCTTAGTCTTAGTACAAAATCCACATTCAATATTAGAAGAATACCACCATATCTTCCCTGTCTTTATTGGTACAATGTCATCAATAGTAAGTGGTTCACCAGTAATTGGACACTTGCCATAATCCTACACAATATTTTATTAACAAAGTTTATAGCATGAAATCTCATAATGAATAATATAACCTTTATACCAGCTTAAAGAAAATAAATACAACATATTATTAAATTAAGCACCACTGCAACACCTAACAGATAGCAAGAGCAGACACCACGACCACTATAATCAAGTATCTTCTTATTTAAAAATTGGCTCCCTTCCCTTCTTTATCAGCTATGCACCAAAAGAATTGAAAATGCAGATTGAAACCAAGTTTTTTCAGCTATGCACCAAAAGAATTGACCCAAGATTGGTGGTTTTAAAAGTGAAATCGTGCACAAGTGATTCTAACACTCTAGTAATACATTTAGCAACTTTAATTCATCAATTTAAACTTGTTTGAACTCTAATTGGGTTCCGAACCAAAATGTTTACCAGATTCACCCTTCTACTTGCAAATTTCACTAAAAAATGAGGTTTGAATATGCTATTTTGCACATAGAAGAATCTAGCTTCAATTTGAATGTTCTAACAATTTGAAAACAACATTTAGAACTTGTTTAAACTGCCTAATAGCATAGAATCACATCAGCACGAAAATTGAAACCTAATAACCCATATTATGCAAAATTTATGCCATTTTTGGAACTTGCAAAGTGAATCTGAGTTGGAGTTGTATTTTGTGCCCAAAAAGAGTTCAAACAACTGTATTTTGATGAATTAAAAATGTTCAAATGATGGATGAAGTGTCCGAATGGTATAGGCACAAAATCAATTCCAAAACCACCAATTTTGAGTCAATTTTGGAAAGTAAAAAGGTGATTTTGAGTAACAGTTTTGTTGAGTTAAATTTTAGTTTAAACGTGTTTCAATTGATAAAACAAAGTTGCTAAAGTGCATAGTTTTGAATTCAAGGTAGGAAAGTAATGAAAAACAAAAAATAACCTAAAACTCAAAGTTTGAGTTGCTAGTACCTAAAAAGTGAACTTTTAAGGTTAGAAATTGTCAATTCACCTAATGTGTACTTATTCTAAGGTATGTAAACATCCCTAAAAGACTAACTTAATCTAATAAAGGTAGGAAAGTAGTGAAAAGCAAAGAATAAGCTAAAACTCAAAAATGTTGAAATGATTACCAAAGTGTCAAAATGGCTTAGGCACAAAATCACTTCCAAAACCTCTAATTTTGAGTCAATTTAGGGAAGTAGAAAGGGGATTTTGAGTACCAATACGGTTTTGAGTAAAATTTGAGTTTCCAAATGTTTCAATTCATCAAACAACGTTGCTCTAGTGGTTAGTTTTGATCTAGAGTTGCTGTTGTGTAATTTTGAATCTCAAATCACCAACTTTTGGCTCTTTGTTTGCGTTCAATTTTTCCATTTCTTCTTGATGGGTGTCGCGGCCCATACAAATTTGATTGCATATGAGAAATGCAGTATAGCTAGGAAATGACTCCTAGGTCGTCTCTCAAGGACCAAATTGTGGTTCGAGAATTAGGTCAGACACGAAGGGGGGGGGGTTTGTGAAAGTGTTTGGACGAGAATTAAACTCAATTAAATTGCATGGAAATTAAGCACAACCGAATAAGATAGAAAACATTAAAGTAAGATAAAATGCTAATCCTAACACTGCAGAAGACAAAAAGCACTCAAGACACTTTGTAAAATAATTTAAAGCTAAAGAAATAAACAAACATGATTTTTTTTTCTACCAACTCACGTGATTTCAATTGCATCTACCAAAGAAATTGGAATTGTAAATGGCCTAAAGGGTATCTCATGGTCGTGGCATACTCTGAAACATCACATTATCATTTATTCAATTGCAAGGCACAAGTTGTGAGGCTAAAATTGGTGCCAGCCGTGACCAACCAGACCTCCACACAATCAGCNCATGTTTCTCTTCTCACTTAGTCAACACTTCTTCTTTTTCTACAATAAAAAGAAATCTTTTTCTACATTCCATTGCCAAAACCATGACAAGTCTGCACACATGATGGGACAACACCTCTACTAAATAAAATAAAATGGCAACACTCTCTCCCTGTCAATCACGTGCATTTGCTTCCAAATGTGAACCTAATCAAGTCAACACTTCTTCTTTCTCAAAGAATTAAAAGTAGAGAGACTAGCCAACATTCTGCCAACACATCCCATCACCACTAGATTTAAGCTTCAATGTTGAATGAAAATAAAGAAGGCTACTTCCAAGACCGTGACTCTCGGCATCCACTTTCCAAACTAATCACCTCTTTCATTCTTTAAATAATTGAAATGAAATTAGCTACACTAAGTAGCTGCCAGCCGTCCCATCTCAAGCCTCCCATCTAATCCACTTTCTTCAATTCTTCAAAATGGAATTAAAGCTCAAGAAACAAAGCACTAGACCCCACCATTCCATTCAATGAATAGCAAAGTACTTCCAGCCGGTACACTCTTCTTATAAATAATTAACATATGCTGAATTCTAATGCCCAAACACAAAATGAGTTACTTCAGCAAAGGGATCCATGCCACCTTCTTCTAAAAGTAAAAAAGCAATTTAATAAAACTCTATCCTCCCATCATCAATAACCGTAGCAGCTAGCCCTATTCCCCAAGAAAGCAATTTGGTAAACCATCAAATGATGAACAACTTCCAAGGCAAAAGATTCAATCAAAATGCAAATGAAATCAGAACTTCCCACTGTCACCGAGACTATGATGCATCCTTCTTCCTTTTTCACTAATATTTTTAAAAGCAAAATGAAGTTTGATGTAGATGCTGACACCGTCCAGCTCATCAAAGTGAGAGGTCACACCATGAAAATGCTTCTATCAATGCATCCAAAGGAAGAAGAAATTGTGCTTTTAATATTCAAAGAAGTGTCAGCATCGTGAATACAAAGAGAAACTCAAAATAGATCTAAAACCTTTGCACCAAAAATGAAAAGAAAAAGAAAGTGAACATTTTCATTCCACCAAATGCTAAACCCTGAACAATAAAGAAAACATTCTTTGCCAATGTTCCAGAATCCAAAATGAAATTGCCGAGAGAGAGACCTTGCAAAGTGACGACTCTCCTTCAAATCCTAGGACCAAGTGTCACCAAAAATTAGGGTAGGGTCCACCCTAAAACCCTAGTGCCATGTCATGTTTTTTTTTTTTCTATTGGGCTTAGACTATATTAGCAAAATTGGCCCACATTACAAAAATTCATTTACAAATTCTAAACTACTAAGCTAAGCTAGATTAATTCTAATTTGCCTTGTGGAAATTCTTCAATTGTTTGGTGCCCTTCCAAAAGTCCCAAAGTATAATTCCAAAATTGCCCTGAAAATAGAAATAGGAATAATTAAGCTCAAATAATTCAAATGAATTAAAATATGAATTATTGGTGTAATTAAGCCCAAATAGTGAAAATGACACAATAACTAAGAATTAAGCGCAAATATCAACACAATTCGGCGCGAAAAACTAAGTTAATGGTATAAAATATTGATTCATCAAAATAGACCACACTTAGTCTTTTACACTCCTGGGCAAAATCAAGACGCAAAACAGGGAACAGTACCGAGGACACTAGGAAGGTGACACAGACTCGACAAACAGACAACAAAGACTCACAAAACAGAAGCAGAGTTGCATAATTCTCACAAAATCTGGACAATGAAAGACATAGGCAGAATCCCCACACAGTGTCAATGAAAGTAGATACTCACAGAATCATCCAAACAGTTCAGTACATGGAAAACAATCAATCAATTCAAGAGATGAATCAAAAATAACAGAGCCTCATAGATGTACACAATCAGTGTTTCTCTCAAGTGTCTAAGGTAAATCAATGTCACTCGATGCACTCAAGAAAGCAAACACAAACAGACTTGGCAAGCCTCTAATATCAACACTCAAACAAATATGCATGTTCAAATCAAAAGGTCTTTTCATGGTTGTAATGGGGCCAAGAACAAGGGAGGATACATCTGGATAAGAAGCTATAAACCAAAAGGAATAGAGGAGCAATGGGGAACAAGTGTAAACACATTCAAACACACCCAAAACCTCTAATTCAATCCTCTTCTTGACTCCATTATTCACAAAAAGTTTTTTGTATTTT
>NC_028361.1:13839401-13850321 GCF_000741045.1 Vigna radiata var. radiata | reverse complement strand
AGGGTAGGCTATCTGGCTAGAGAGGCTCAATCAACAAAATGCCTTTATCATTTCCAAACATGCATATCAATCAAGAATCATCAAAAAGAGTCAAGCTAAGGCATATGTGAAGCAATCAAGAGCCATATCACACACAAGAAAGAATATCAAGTGGCTCAAATCTCACACAGGTAATACGGCACAATCAATTCAACTCTCAAACATCATGATTATCTTCCAAGCAAAGAAGAACAAGGAGTCCAACAAAACAGAGTATCAATGTAGTGAAAGGAAACTAGCAACCTAATCACAGTCCAGAAGTCACGAAAAGCATGCAAAACTGTACACAAGGCACAACAAACTACCTAAAAATCGAAACATAAACAAAGAAACAACCTCACAAAGAAACAACCTCCCCTAATAGACCACACTTAAACGACACAATGTCCTCAGTGTGTCACAATCAGCAGATATAGACAAAGTGCAATAAAAGTGAGGAGGGAAGGAGAAAAGAAGCTCCCTGAGTCAGAGGGGAGGGTAGGTGGGGTGGACCAAAGACGCCTCCTCCACCACTGTATCCAACAACGAAGGGTTGCTGAGGAAAGGCTTTAGTTTGTGCCCGTTCACCTTGAAGCTTTTAGCTGTGGAAGGACTCTGTATCTCAACTGTACCATAAGGGAAAACATTAGTAACAACAAAAGGTCCAATCCACTTTGATCTCAACTTACCACCCATGAGGCCGAGCCTAGAGTTATACAACATAACCTGCTGGCCAACCTCGAAGTCCTTTCTAAGAATGGAACTATCATGGAACCTCTTGGTCCTCTCTTTGTAGAACTTCGAGTTCTCATAGGCTTCCAAACGGATCTCGTCCAGTTCATTCAGCTGCAACTTTCTTTCCTCTCCAGCTTGGTCAATGGAGAAGTTGCACGTCTTCACAGCCCAATATGCTCGATGCTCAATCTCAACTGGCAGATGACACGCCTTCCCAAAGACAACCCGATAAGGAGACATCCCTATGGGTGCTTTGTAGGCGGTCCTGTGGGCCCAAAGAGCATCGTCCAACCTATTGCTCCAATCTTTTCTGTTGGGCTGGACAATCTTCTCCAAAATTCTCTTAATCTCCCTGTTGGAGATCTAAGCCTGCCCATTTGTTTGGGGGTGGTAAGGTGTAGAAACTCTGTGCGTCACCCCATATTTCTTGAGCAAGGCCTGCATGGATCTATTGCAAAAATGGGTTCCCTGATCACTAACAATTGCTCTAGGCACTCCAAACCTGCAAAAGAGGTGAGATCTAACAAAATCTACAACAACCCAAGCATCGTTAGTCCTGGTGGCTCTTGCTTTCACCCATTTTGAAACATAATCCACAGCAAGGAGAATATAAGGAGAATATACCTCTTAAAATAACTTTTTTTATTTTTAAAAGAAGAAGAGAAAGGTTTTTAACACCAGGCTGACGCGAATGGTCGCACGTGTGCTTACACCTTTTAAAATAACTTTTGTATTTTTAAATAGAAGAAAAAAAAAACAAACAAAAAAGAAGAAAAAGGTTTTTAACACAAGGCTGACGCGAATGTTCGCACATGTGCTTAAACCTTTTAAAATAATATTTTTTGTTGATTTTGTTGAAAGAAGGAGAAAAAAGGTTTTTAACACAAGGCTAACGCTAATGGTCGCACATGTGCTTAAACCCTTTAAAATAACTTTTGTATTTTTAAATAGAAGAAGAAAAAAGGTTTTTAACACAAGGCTGACGCGAATGGTCGCACGTGTGCTTAAACCTTTTCAAAATATTTTTTATTGATTTTTTCTTTAATTATATTTTTTATGATTTTTTTTTATGTTTTTTATTTTAATAAACAAACAATAATAAAACAAATTCTAAAGCTAAAGGAATAAAAGCAAAGACAATAATAAAAAAATAAAAAAAACATTACACTCCAAATAGGCCCAATAAGGATAGGGTAAAGAAGTTAAACCGGGGTGCTGATCGAAATTGAGGCTCTTCTGGTTTAGTAGTTTGTTAGGAGTGTATGGCCGAAAATGGGGGTGCAGTTCGAAATTTCTTGGTCTAGGCCCCAAGGACAGGGGTGCAGCTGTAAATTTGGGGTGGCTTGGAAACTTCCTTGACCNAAGCCCAAATGAATGAGGGGGTGCAACGGAGAAGATTGGGGGTGCCACTGGATATTCGCTGGTCAGGCCTAAGGCCTCTTTTATTGTTTGCAGAAATGGAATGGTGGTGTGAATAACATTGCGCGTGGTGGCCAGTAGATAGAAAGCTGTCTAATAGGCCCAAGGCCCTTTGCCCTAAATCAGAACAATAGGGGTTCTGCCAATTTCCTCTCATTTGTGCAAGCACCATCATGACCCAGGGCCATTTTCTCCTCTGAACGAAGGAAGTAGAGACGCACCTCCACTCAACCGACCACCACNGTACCGACCGCCACAAGCTGCCATCCAAGTCTTCACCGACAACGCCGCTTCCCACTGGGGCCATCGCCGGCCACCGCGAGGGTTCTCCGCTTTCTTTCTCTCGCACAAGAGATCTTCTTGTTCGTGAGCGACGCTGGCCGTTCGTCGCGCAAGTGTCCGTTGCCACCATGCCAGGGTCGCCGTTCCCCGTCGAGCCTTCCTTCTTCCATCATCGCGCCGCTGCCAAGGTCATCTTCGCAACTGCATCAGACAAAATTCACGAGACCATTCACGCCAGCTCCTCCCTCCATGGGTGTACCTTCGACAAATCATTCCACTTCAAGTCATCGACCTACGACATCACTTGCCATTGATCTAGGTTCGCCGCAACTTTCTCCAATTAGGCTTACCTTTGCTGCGTCTCTGAGAGCCACCACGAGTCTTCTTGTGCAACGTGCTTCAGATTTGCCTAAAAATTCATCAGAATATCTGTGTTGATATTGTTGCCGCCCTCCGTGTAAACTTAGAACTTGCCTCTGATATCTGTTTTTTACTTTGAGTGTTGAGATGAGTTCGTGTGATGATGAAGGAGGCAATGAATGAGTTTCTCTGTTTTTGTGTTTGGTGTTTCTGTGATGGAGGGGGCTCGTGAGTGATTGACCCTTCTTTGTGTTTTTTAGGTGTCAGACCGAGTGGAAGGGAGGGGATGGTGATTCTGTTGAGTTGATGGGGTTGGAGATAATGGTGGATGCTCTGGTTTTGAGTGTATCGAAGGTGATGAAATGGAAGAACGATGAGAGAGATGATTCTGTTGGAGGAAAATGGGTTCTCTCCTTGAGGGTTGTGTTTTTGGCCGAAGGGAAAAAGAAAAATGGGTAAGTGATTGGTGTGTCAGGAAGGAAATTCCTCCGGAGGTGTACGTGTTGAGTGATGGAGAGGAGTGTGTGAGGTTAATCTATTGGATGAACATCTGTGGTGGTCTATTGCTTGAATGAAGGAATTAGAGAAAAAGGTGTCAATAATGCATGTTGTTGGAGATGAAGGGAGGATGGAGATGAAGGGAGGATGCTTTTTGTTATGCCCGGGAGCCAAAAACGTGTTTGTTATGTGGTGAGGGAGAGAGAGAAAAAAAATGGTGAGCAAAAATGTCGTCGTGTATGTGATGGGTGTGTGTGAGGATGATGTGCCTCTCATTGCAGGCCTCCCTCTGTTCCCTCTTTGCCAGTATATCCTCTGCCAATTCACACCGTGTCTGCCAACCCAATTGTGACTGCAAAAATCGTTTCTTGCTCCCTCGCTGTCCAACCCCGTACACACTGCTTTCTTTTTCTTTTACTTTTTGTTTTAACTAAAAGACAAAAACTACACTTTTTTTCCATTTTTTTTTCTTTTTTTTTCATGTTTCTTCTTCTTTTTTTTTTTGTTTTCCTTTTCTTTTTTTTTTTGGTTCTTTCGTTTAGTTTTTGTTCTTTCTTTCTTTCCTTTTTTTTCTTTTCTTTTCTTTCTTTTTTTTCATTTCTTTTCTTATTTACTTTTTTTTATATATATTTTTTCAAATAGAAAATAAAATAAAATCTAATAATAATAAGATAGCTAAATCAAATACCAAAAAACTATAAAAATAAAATAAAAATGAAAATAAAATAAAATAAAATGAGAGATGTTTAGAAGGGTTTAGAGGAGAATGGGATAACTGTATGGACAAGTCATTCCTCATATAATCCTCAAAGGAGATGTGATATGAGAATGTCAGGGTGAACACGAGATACACAAAGGGTGACCCAACTTGATGTTATGGAAAATGAGCTGAGGTTTGGGTCCATGAAAGTTAGGGTGAGAAAATTTCAAATGAGATTTGCAAAGCTGCCCCCAGTCTTGAGGTTATGGATTGATGAAAAACTTGTGTGAGACTCCCAAAGCCACCCAATTTTTGTTTGCTTTTTTTTTTGTTTATTGTGGTATGGGTTGATGAAAAACTCGGGTGAGACTCACAAAGTTGTCCTGGTTTTTTCTTTGGCAAGGGTTCTATTTGGAAGAGGTATTGGACATGAAAAGGATCGGCTAAAAGGATGGCCCCAAATTAGTTTGATTTTTCTTTTGCATGCTTCTGGTTAGATGGCAGGGTGATCCCCTCTTCCTGAGACATTAATTTTTCTTCTTCTTTTTTCTCTTTTTTTCTTTTTTCTTCTCTTCTCTTTTTTTTACGACACATTGAAAATCATTTCCCCTTATCGCAAAGTTAAGCTTTATGAAAATTTTAGCAATCAATATCCAATCTGCGTGAACTTTATTAGGTTTGTAACGTGGCTAGGGGCTAAAAGGTATTAGAAGAAAGGATATAAAGGCCCAAATGAATGTTTGTTGGTTATTATTTTTTGAAACAAGGGTTATTATCTAAGTATTGCATCAACTATTTGACTTTTTAAGCACTTTGTTTTTCTTGAACTTTGGTTTTCATTCTTTTTGCTCAACATCACTTTGTGATTTTTTTGTTGTTCTTTTTGTTTTTCTTTTTTTTTATTCACTCTTCTTGATGAATTCTCTTTGTTTGATCATTGAGTGCTCTTCATTTGCAACATGAATGGACTCCTACCTGATGACAACCCTTGCTTGGGGATGATTTTGAAAAAGAATTTATTTTTGGCTCAAATGGGGTGACAACGGATATATATTTTTGGCTTTTTAGATAAAGACAAGAAGGCCACACATCATTTTGAACTCTACTTGCCTTATTTTCAAAAGATTAACTTTGCGAATGGATGACCTCAACATGAGTCGTTTTTTTCTTTTCCTCTTCCTTTCTAGACCGCCCTTTCGGGTTTTCAATCTAGTGAACTTATTTTTTTTATTATTATTTTTTTAAAATTCTTTTGTTCTTTTGTTTGCCTCAATGGATTCAGGGATCACCCAACTAGCGCAAGCGAGAAAATTTTGGCCAGACCAATCTGTCCAAGTGTAAAGGTTTACTTTGTTATTGAGGGCAATGACAGTGTTTGTGGGGAAAATCCTTTATTTTGGGAAAGTGGAAGGTGGAGGTTTTCAAGCAACATATGCATAAATGTCTAGAAAGGAAACGTCAAATTGTTATTTTTATTACACATTTGACCTCGGAAAAGTATGACATTGCCACTTTTGTTTTTTGATTCATCATATTTTTGTTCCTTTTTTTCTATTTTCGAAAAACAAGAGTTTAACGATTTGCAACAAAGACAAGTGACTCAATATTGTCTTCATTTTTTTTTCAATACCCTTTCAGGACTCGATTTCCAGCACAACTTGGAGAAACCTTGTAGTGAATGTTCACATTGAAAGTTATGGATGAAGACGTGATACCAATGAGCATACTCCCCTGGTAGCAAGAATCTTCACAACATCAAATTCGTTTGTACAATGACTTATGCTTTCTTATGTGGTCCTAAAGCCCACATCATTGCTTCATGGCATCGACAGAGGCATTCTCAATCCTTGCCTCCGTGTTAGACTGACTTTCTTCAAAATTTAACCATCTCGGATCAGTCAAAGGTTGCATTTGAGCTTGAACACCCAACGCTTTTGATGGCATGATCGATAGCCTATTCGTGGTAATCACCCTTTGTATATGATGCATCATGAGTCTTGGAGCATGGAGGTTTTACAGGCTTCGCGTAACAAGTAGAGACAAGGCCTTTTTGTAGCAAACTCGGAAGTAACGTTGCCTAAGTCATATGTATAGGAGTGAAGTTTGTAGCCTTTTCTCTTGATCAAACATTTTTCTGCCCAGAAACTTGGTGGGAAATTGAGTTTGGATCTGGTTTCCAATTTTGTCTTGAAACCGTTTCAAATGGACATTAAGGTAATGGTATTTAAGTGGGGGAAATGGTTGAGCTCTTTCTCCTCTCCTCTTCCAAGTGTAGACCCAAACTCGATCACATTTGCTATCATGGTAGGATCTTGTGGGACTTTCTGTCCTCCCACCAATTTCAAATCTTTCTTGGATTAACACCCTNTNAGCAAAGTTTAGGGAAACACTGCTCACCATGGTNTCATANAAGGGTGATTGNAGAGTATTTTAGGAANNTGTCAACCATCTCTCATCACTAATAAGAGACTTTCCTTGAGCAACACTCTTTCCACCTTTGGGCATACTCTTTGAATGATTTTGACTCATTTTTCATCATGCCCTGCAGTTGTAATCTGTGAAGTGCCACACCCATGTTATATTTGAAATGTCTCAAGGAAGCATCCATTAGATCCTCCCAAAACTAGATACACGAATGTTCTAGATGAGTGCCCCAATTAGTGTCATGCCAGTCAAACTCTCGAAAGAAAACGTCTTCATGCAATACATCATGAGATGACTCGTGGGACAAATGGTTCTTTTGGGTAACTTAAACTTTGGGAGATGTCACCGCCTCTAGGATTAAGCCTAGCCTTGCAACATTTTAAAACTCAACGCTTCCTTCGCCTTCTATGGCTCTCACTCTTTCCTCTAGCATTTCAAATTTATGTCTGTCAACCTCAACATTCCTTGGTGTAACGACATTGAGAGAAGATTTCAACTCAAGTTGCTTTGTCATTGTCTTTGCTCACAACACTTGATTAAATCATTTCCCGAGGGACCATGAAAGTGGTTACCCCAAGCTCGTTTCCTCCTTCAACTGCGTCATCATTTTTTTGATGCAAACTTGTCTTGAGTCCACTTTTAAGAGTGGAGTGTAGTTCGGGGGAAGGCCATATGAGGGGAGATTTTGGGCCATTAGAACTCTTTTTTGTGGTTGTGGTGCACACGAATCTCTAGGGCTTTGTAATGCATTTAGGTCCTTTAGGATTCGGTAACTGGTTGTGGTGCTCATTCAATTGTTGAATATCAACTTCCATCCTTTCTTGATCTTCTCCTTGGTTCTCCAAGATTTAGTAACAGGTTCAAGTCCTTTAGGGTATCTTGGATTTTTTTTGAAATTTTATTAGATGAAACAAAAAGAGATAAAGAAAATAAAAATGAAAAGAAAAAGAGAAGACAATGTAGTTCAAATACTATAGTCAGAAATTATAAAGCCATGAAAAGATTGCCCCGATAAAATTTGGAAATTACCACGAAACAGAGTCAATAGGGTGGCCCATCACTTACAAGTTTCCAAGATGTGAGTCATAAGAAGTCCTGGTCAACGATCTCAGGCCTTGGCCATCACCTTCTTCATTTCTCCGATCAAATTCTTGCAGCAATTGAGGAATGTTTCAATCCCCTTAAGCGGGCTAAAGATCGGCAATGGAAACTCAGCATCAGCTAATGACTTAGGAAGGCACTAGCGAGGAAGCTAGCTATGAGAAAATTCTCTTCCAATTCTCGATAACTCGCCTTTATTCCACAATATGCTCAATCATATGAATTATCAATTCTTGATGCCAACATTCCTTCTTCAATTTTGTCACTACTGCTTTCACATGCTTCTCAGCATCGTGAAATTGCTTGAATGACAACTTGGTTATCCTGACCCTTTTTGCGATTCATTGGTTAAGGGAATCTTTCATTAACAGTCCATGATCTTGGGTCTCTCTTCGAAGCGAACAACATTGCCCCCAAGCGACCTTAACGATGAAGCATTTTAGAAAAGATTCATCCTCCATATGATCTGCAATGTGGCAAGAGATGCAGGCATTGGCGACCCTCTCATAGGATACCTAAATTGTTTTCTTTTTCTTTTTCCTTTTTTTTTGTTTTTTTGTTTTTTTTTTCTCTTTTCTCTTTTTTTGTTTGTTTTTTTTTTTGACACACACTCAACAATGGATACCCATGAGGGAGACATTAGAATAATTCTCGCAACGGCGTGGGATGCATGATATTTGCTGCCAAGAAACCCGCAATTTAAAAATTTCCTCCTCTAAGCTTGTATAAAGTTGCACTCTTTCATCTGCCCCTTTCATCTTTGGTTTACATTGCAGTAGTTCACCTAGGGGACATGTGGCATTCAAAGCGTCCTTACTCGTGCGAAAAATGAAGCATACTTACAACATCGGTAAACGGCTAACATCTTCGTTCTCCTTGGCTCACAACATCGACCGAGGGTCCCATAAATTTCAATTAGGCCAATAGTGATTGGATTCTTAGAGCGAACTTTGTACCTTGCAACTGCATTCATGTCGGTGTAGTCAACTAACTCCCTGGCATTAGGAAAAAGCATGACACCATAGTAGACAAGAGCTAGTACATTCATGAATATTTCCCAATTTTCCTCCTCGGTTAATCAATGCAAAAACCACTCTAGGCATCCTTGAGTAAGACCCCTTGTCGTAAGTATGGATTCACTCGCCAACTTCAAGGGTGTACTTTTACGATTTTCGCTAGCTGCAAGATAGAGGTATACTGCCCAGGGTAGTTGTATGGAGCTTTGCCCTCGAGAAATGCATTTGAGATCAAATCAAATTCTTCTACTCTGACAAGCTTAAAAAAATCTTATACCTGTTCTTAAATGCATCTTTCAGGGTTATTTTTTTTTACCAGATCTTTCAAGTGATCGATATTGCCCCCCTTTGGCCTCAATGCGTATGCTTTTCTTCAAAAAGTCTAAACTCGAATGTCCCTTGGCTTAAAATCCCATGTTAATTTCTATTTTTACCGTAATCACGACTTTATAATTTCTTGACTAGAAACCACAGAATTTGACAAGACCGTAAAAACATGAGCAACAAAGAAAGAAAGAAAAAAGAATGTAGTGATATGTACAAGGTGCTTGATTTTATTAAGCAACGATGAGGGTTATAAGAATGCACACATCTCCCTTTGTGCCCTAGTAAAGGTTCACTGCTTAAGATTCAAGGTCAAGTATATGCAATATCACCAGGATAGTTCCCTAAGCCTAAGGATCAATGGTCACTAGAGCTATGGCCCCCAACATAGCACCTCCACAACAGTCGAGTAATCAATTAGGTGTGAAGATACAAATGAAGAGAACAAACTCTAGTTGGGGTTCTCACGATAGCCAAATAGGAAGAATATCCCAAGTGGCACCGCTACACAACCCCTCTATTTCTAAGCTACACTCAGACCCGGGTATAGGGCCCCACTCATGATTGCATAAAGTGTGTGTGTGAAGGGAGAACGCCATGCACCCAAACCCTCACCTGCAAAACAACCAGAAGATTCCCAGGCAGATATAAACATGTTTTCTACCTTAGGGTTCAATATCCAACACTTCACATGCAGTTATTCCAAATATCAAGCATAGTTAAAGAAAAGGGAAAAGAAAAAACACAAAGCAAAATTACATCTAGTTTGCGCATCTAATTAAATGACCTGACTCTCTAGTGTCCCCAGTGGAGCCGCCATCTGTCGCAACCGGAAAATTGCGACGGGACGACGATCCAAAAAGGAAAATGAATTTTTGGAAAAGAGTTTGGAGTCGCCACCATAGATTATTCTGGAAAACTACGGAAAAACCGTAAAATGATAAGGCAAGGTCTACAAAACCAAATTCTGGTTTCGGAAGTCGGTTATGTGTGGAGAAGGTGTTAGCACCCCCACAACGCTGCCCTAAGGCAGTACCTTTAACTAAATACGCGAATTTGATGTGGTTTTCAAAACGTTTAATTTCCCCTAAAAAATAAAACTCTAAAGAAAACAAAATATTTTTTGTGTTTTTTGTGCCCGACAAGGATTGACCTTGCTCCTACGTATTCTTAGTTGGATTGAGAAATCAGGGTTACGTAGTTCTTTTAATTATGTTTGCATGATTGTTTGAAAACATGATGTTTTATATTTTTTGTTAATTTTTTGAAAGAAGAAGAAAAAGGTTTTCAACACAAGGCTTACGCGAATGGTCGCACGTGTGCTTTAAACCTCTTAAAATAATTTTTTTGTTTTTAAAAGAAGAAGAAAAAGGTTTTCAACACAAGGCTGACGCGGATAGTCGCACGTGTGCTTAAACCTCTTAAAATAACTTTTTTTATTTTTAAAAGAAGAAGAGAAAGGTTTTTAACACAAGGCTGACGCGAATGGTCGCACGTGTGCTTATACCTTTTAAAATAACTTTTGTATTTTTAAATAGAAGAAAAAAAAACAAAAAAAAAAGAAGAAAAAGGTTTTTAACACAAGGCTGACGCGAATGGTCGCACGTGTGCTTAAACCTTTTAAAATAATATTTTTTGTTGATTTTTTTGAAAGAAGGAGAAAAAAGGTTTTTAACACAAGGCTAACGCGAATGGTCGCACGTGTGCTTAAACCCTTTAAAATAACTTTTGTATTTTTTAATAGAAGAAGAAAAAAAGTTTTTAACACAAGGCTGACGCGAATGGTCGCACGTGTGCTTAAACCTTTTCAAAATATTTTTTATTGATTTTTTCTTTAATTATATTTTTTTATGATTTTTTTTTATGTTTTTTATTTTAATAAAAAAACAATAATAAAACAAATTCTAAAGCTAAAGGAATAAAAGCAAAGACAATAATAAAAAAATAAAAAAAAAACATTACACTCCAAATAGGCCCAATAAGGATAGGGTAAAGAAGTTAAACCGGGGTGCTGATCGAAATTGAGGCTCTTCTGGTTTAGTA
>NC_028361.1:13830327-13837431 GCF_000741045.1 Vigna radiata var. radiata | reverse complement strand
CCAACCCCGTACACACTGCTTTCTTTTTCTTTTACTTTTTTTTTACTAAAAGACAAAAACTACACTTTTTTCCTTTTTTTTTTCTTTTTTTTTTCGTTTTCCTTTTCTTTTTTTTTTTGGTTCTTTCGTTTAGTTTTTGTTCTTTCTTTCTTTCCTTTTTTTTCTTTTCTTTTTTTTCTTTTTTTTCATTTCTTTTCTTATTTACTTTTTTTATATATTTTTTTTCAAATAGAAAATAAAATAAAATCTAATAATAATAAGATAGCTAAATCAAATACCAAAAAACTAAAAAAATAAAATAAAATAAGACAAAAACAAAAACTAAGTCCTATTATTCAGTCACCAGACGAAATTGGATGTTGACAAGGACCCATGAAATCTATACCCCAGACATCAAACACCTCACAGTATAGCATAGGCTGTTGAGGCATCTCCTATCTTTGTGAAATAGGTCCTCCTGCTCTCTGACACAGCTCACAGGTGCTACAAATCCTCTCTGCATCTTTGAAGATGGAAGGCCAATAGAAACCACAGTCAAGCACCCTGCGTGCTGTTCTCTGTATCCCCAGATGACCACCAGGTGAGGAGGCATGACAAAACTGCAGGACTGAGTCAATATCATGGTCCGGAATGCATCTCCTAGTAACCTGGTCACTGCACAACTTCCACAGATATGGGTCATCTCAAACATAATACTTAGCATCACTCTTAATTTTAGTAATCTGAGCATGTGATGCTAAGGGAGGAAAAACAGAAGCAACCAAATAATTTACAATGTGTGCAAACCAAGGAGTGGGGTGAGAATAAGAAATCATCGACAAACTCTCATAAGGAAAGTCATCCTGGATGGGCAACACATGAGCCTGATCCTCAGCTCTCTCAATCCGTCTAAGGTGGTCTGCAACCAAATTCTGTGCTCCACTCCGGTCTTTAATCTTCAAGTCAAACTCCTGGAGCAATAGCATCCACTTGATCAATCTAGGCTTTGACTCAGCCTTTTTCAATAGAAACTTTAGAGCTGCATGGTCAGTATACACAATAACAGGAGAACCAAGCAAATACGACCTAAATTTATCTAGGGCAAAAACAATTGCCAACAACTCTTTCTTAGTCGTGGTGTAGTTTGCTTGGGCAGCATCCAAAGTGCCAGAAGCATACTAGATCACTCTAGGCAGCTTGTCAATCTTCTGTGTCAAGACAGTTCCCAAGGCATAATTTGATGCGTCACACATGAGCCAAAATGGGGCTGTCCAATCTGGTGCCTGAATGATCGGAGTGGTGGTCAAAGCTTCCTTCAGGAAATCAAATGCTAGAAACCTGTTAGGCGCTCCAGCATCTGATCAATGAATGGCAGGGGGAAATGATCTTTCCTGGTTGCTTAATTCAGCCTCCTATAGTAAATGCAAACTCTCTAGCTGTTCTGCACTCTTGTGGGAATCAGCTCATTCCTCTCATTTTTCACAACAGTGAGGCCAGTCTTCTTGGGCACAACATGGATGAGGCTCACCCACTGACTATCTGATATGGGGTATATGATCCCAGCTTACAAAAGCTTCGTCACCTCCTTCTTGATAACATCCATAATCACTGGGTTTTTCCTTCTCTGCGACTGTCTCACTGGCTTTGCCCCTTCTTCCAACAGAATCCTATGCATGCATGTGGATGGGCTAATACCAGGGATGTCCACCAAACTCCAACCTATGGCCTTCTTATGTGCCCTCAACACATCAAGCAACCTCTCCTCTTGAACAGAATCAAGGGAGGTGGAAATGATCACCGGTTTCCTCTCATCATCCTCCAAGTACACGTACTTGAGGTTTTGTGGGAGCTGTTTCAGCTCAAGGGTGGGTTCCTGCAAGTCAGATTCAAGTGTACTTCCTGCAACGTGGTTACTGCATTCTGACTCTAAAGAATGAACAGGTAAAGGCAGAAAACCCATCTCATCACAATCCAGATCAATATCCATCACAGGTATACCAACAACATCATCAATATCATCCAAATCATCAAAAACACGCATATCATCAATAACATGGACATCATCAATACCCTGGACATCACAGTTCTCATCCAAATCAACATCCAATTCAACATCATATTCAAGTCTTGATTCAAACTCAGATACTATGCATGAATTTACAGAAGAGAGAAAAGAATGTTTCTTCTCATGCATAGAACGAAAATCATCAACAATAAACTCGTCAACAATGTCGTCCAATGTATCAATTCTAAACACGGAATGATCCTCAACTGGAAATTTCATGGCATCAAGGATATTAAAATGCACAACAATATCAGCAACTTCCATAGACAGTGTCCCAACATACACATCAATCTTGGTACGGGCAGTTTTCAAAAATGGTCTGCCTAGAATAATGGGGGCGGATCCATGAGAGAAATCGTCCTCCATCTCCAAAACATAGAAATCAGCANGAAATATCAATTCACCTACCCTAACCAAGACATCCTCTATGTAACCTGTCGGGTGGGTAACACTCCTATTGGCCAACTGAATGACCACACCCGTAGGCTGTAATGGACCAAGAGACAGAGATTTATAAATAGACAATGGCATGACATTTATAGATGCACCCAGATCAAGCNCCGTAGGCTGTAATGGACCAAGAGACAGAGATTTATAAATAGACAATGGCATGACATTTATAGATGCACCCAGATCAAGCATAGCATTTTCAAATTTATTGTTCCCAATCACACAAGGAATGCAAAACATACCTGGGTCCTTGCACTTTTCAGGAATGTGCGGGACCGACTTACCAATAATAGCTGATACATTCCTCCACATGTTGATCCGTTCATTGCCCTTCATCTTCCTCTTGTGTGTGCACAACTCCTTCAAGAATTTGGCATATTTTGGTATCTGCTTGATGGCATCGAGTAGAGGTATGTTCACCTCTACCTTCCTGATGGTCTCCAGAATTTCCCTATCCACCTTTTCCATCTTTTTACTAGGAAGTGCCCGTGAAGGGAATGGAAGAGGGAGAAGATCCACCTGAAGAAGAACCACCGGCTGGAGAAGAAGATCCACCCACCTCAAATGCCCTGCGTGGACCGTCATGGTCGTCCTCTCTAAGACAAGTGGCAGGCATGGGTGTAGGTGTAGAAGCGGGCTCTGAAGGCACAACAATCTGCTTCCCTGACCTGAGGGTAATGGCACTCACATTCTTTGGATTCTGCACAGTCTGGGATGGTAACTTATCAGAATTCTGAGGCTGCGCCTGGTTCATCTGAGTAGCCATTTGACCCATCTGGTTAGTGAGACTTTGTATGGAAGCTCTAGTCTCCTGCTGAAACTGCAGGTTTTGCATAGTCATCTATCTCACTAACTCTTCCAATGAAGCCTCTGATGGGTTTACCTCATACATTCAGGCGTCTGCATCACCATATTCATCCTGGCTGGTGATAGTTATCCCATTCAATCTACCTCCTGAGATGTGTATGACAAAGCCTTACATGTTTTTAACGTGTATAATACCAGGTCCATTTAATCCCAAATCAGCGATTGATGTTTATTTGGAGCCTTTGATTGATGATTTGAAGAAGCTATGGAATGGTGTTTAGACTATGATGTTTCAAGGAAGCAAAATTTCCTTATGAGGGCAGCTTTGATGTGGACTATTAATGACTTTCCAGCGTATGGCATGTTATCTGGTTGGAGCACGCATGGTCGATTAACTTGTCCACATTGCATGGAACATGCGAAGTCATTCCAATTGAGTTATGGTTGGAAAAGTAGTTGGTTTGACTGTCATCGACAATTCTTGCCTATTGATCACCCCTTTAGAAGAAACAAAAAGGCATTTTGCAAAGGGCAAGTTGAAACGGATATGCCCCTGCTGAAGTTGACCGGATCACACGTTTGGAGAAGAGTTAAAGACTATCCAAAAGTCACTGAATCTGGACAAAATAGGATAGATGGGTTTGGAGAATGACATAATTGGACTAAAAGAAGCATATTTTGGGATCTTCCTTATTGGAAAGACAACTTGCTAAGACATAACCTGAATGTCATGCACATAGAAAAAAACTTCTTTGACAACGTCTTGAACACAATTATGAATGTTATTGGTAAGACAAAAGATAATGACAAAGCAAGAAAAGATTTACCTCTGATATATGTGCGAAAAGACTTAGAGTTGAAGGAGCAAGCTAACGGTCGATTCTTCAAAGCAAAAGTAAACTACATCATCTCAAAAGACGAGGCAAGAATAGTGTGTGGATGGATCAAAGAGCTTAGAATGCCAGATGGATATTCTTCTAACTTGTCCAGATGTGCCAATGTTCAGAACGGTACTATTCAAGGGTTGAAGAGTCATGACTGTCATGTATTCATGGAGACTTTCATCCCTTTTGCGTTTAGTTATTTGCCACAACACGTGTTACATCCATTAATAGAAATCAATAACTTCTTTAAAAATTTGTGTTGCACGACACTAGAGGAAAATTGCCTACGAAAGATGGATTAAGATATCCCAATTATTCTCTGCAAATTAGGAAGAATATTCCCTCCTGCATTCTTTGATTCAATGGAGCATCTTCCAATCCATCTTGCATATGAAGCTTGGCTTGGGGGACCTGTGCAATACAGGTGGATGTATCCCTTTGAAAGGTTTATGGGAGAATTCAAACGTTCAGTTAAAAATAAAGCTAGAGTAGAAGGCTCAATTTGTGCAGCTTGCTTGCACAGAGAGACAACGTATTTTTTTGCTCACATTATTTCAAAAACTTCATGTTGTCCCCCACTAATGTCAGAAACGAAATGCAATGGAAAGTTGAACCACGTCAAGGTTCATTATCAGTTTTTCGACAATCAGGCCGTCATGCGGGAAAAGAATTCACTCATTGGTTAACTGATGCTGAATTCAACTCTGTAGTGAAGTTAAGTCGTACATTGAGTATGTCATCATCCAACTCTTACCTTTGCAATGGTTAAATTATTATACACTAATTCATTTCATTTGTACCAACTCATTTCTTGTGGCTGAGCAAGTCGTAGAAGGAAATGCTTCTGCTAGAATACACTAAGAGTTTCCCCAATGGTTTAGATATCAGGTCCATACTTTTTCCTATGTTTTGAGCAAGGTTAATTTGACTCTTGCTTTAAATTTTTTTTGGTATCTTTGTAGGTTTTTAATCGAGAATTAACTCCCACTGTTCAAGAGTTAAGACATCTATCTAGTTGGCCAATGAGATTTGTGCAAGAATGGCACACTTACTTCATCAATGGTTACAAATTCCATACACATGAATGGTCTAAAGGAAAGAAAACAACAAATTGTGGTGTGTACGTCAAGGGCCTTATAGAGGGTTCTTATGATGATTTCTACGACATCATTCATAAAATATATGAGCTAGAGTACAACAACACTACTTCTCCAAACAAAGTAGTACTTTTTATTGTGAATGGTTTGATCCTTCTAGAGCTGGTACTAGAGTGGATCCTAGGTTTAACATTGTTGAACTCAACTTGAGAAACAGATATGGACCGTTTAATCCTTTCATTCTACCAACTAATGTCAGACAGGTTTATTATGTGCCATATCCATCATTTCGCAATATTGACAAGCGTGATTGGGCTGTAGCAATACAAACCAAGCCTAGAGGTCGCATTGACTCAAATGAGGTTGAGGAAGATGTTGCCTACCAACTTGATCAAATGTCACAACCACAAGAAATTATTGAAGTTGAACTTATAACCGGATTGCGCGACCCTGATGGTGATGGAAATGAATTAGAAGCACCAATAGAAGGTGATGTTGATGAAGAAGAACATGATGAAAACGAAGAAGAAGAAGAAGATGATGATGAAGATGATGATGATGAAGAAGAAGAAGATGAAGATCATGATGATGATGATTGAATATTGGACATCTATTGTAGCAAATTGAACTATCATTTCAATAGAGTTATGTAAAATACCATCTAAAAAGTTGTATGCAATTATTTTACATTCACATTAATTTGTAGTGACCCTTCCTTATTCTTTTGTATTGTTTCACTTTATTTGTAACCATTACAATGCAACAATGACGGGGGAAGGTTCAGATCGTCCTAATAAAGGAAAGGGGGTAGCAAGGCCTAAAAAGAGGCAACGATAGGCCCCAAAGAATGTACTTAGGGTGCCTACTACACTACCTACCCCTACAGTACACCCGCCTCCTTCCTCTACAGTACACCATCCTCCTACCTTTTGATGAAGGTTGAAAAACAGTTATTTTCATATGTCATTTTAGACCTAATTACGCCCTTTACTACGTGGAATGAACTTAGAATCAAGCAAAACTCAATAAATGAGTTTGTAGAGAGTCCAAAGTTGTTTTTAGCGATATTATGCTTGTTTTGCATTGTTTTGTAGCTATTTTGAGGAAATGAAGAATGGAGTTGAAGATAAAGGTCATAGACTCAGGAAAAGAGAAGAAAATTGAAGATTTGAAGAGTCGACGCACCGCCCGGCGACAACTTACACCGCTGGGCGGTCCAAGGCGAGGAGTAGACACTGGCGTTGGCGTTGGGCAGTTTTGAGGGAAACCGTCGGGCGGTGACCCTTGCCGCCGGGCGGTTTGGAGGTTTATGGGAAACCGCCGGGCGGCACACTTATTCCGCCGGGCGGTGGTCCGTTGGGCCTGGGCCTGTTTTCTGCTGCGCTCCTCACCTATAAATACCCCTATTGCGAGTTCAGAGTGATTCTTTTGACAGGGGGGACGGCCAGACCTAATTTTGCTCTCTGGAGAGGATCTCTTGGATGCTTAGGCTCCTTTTCATCTTTTCTAGGGTTTGCTTTTCCATTCTTCTTCCATTTTTCATCTAGTTTCACCATGAAAATGGTGAACTAAACCTTATTGTTGTTGGGAGAAACAATGTAATCTTTTGATACTCTCTTTTATTGAAACTGTTGATTATTTATATGGTCTCCATATGTTTTGATTGTTAATTGTTGGGTTCTCATCTGTGCTTAAGGCCTTTATTGTTTAACTCATTTGATAACTGTTGTTTGTCTTTATTGATACGGGAACGTACAGTAATGTCATGAACTGGTGAGTAATTCCTTGATTTTGCAATACCACCTAAGGATAGGGGTAGGAC
>NC_028361.1:13825640-13829237 GCF_000741045.1 Vigna radiata var. radiata | reverse complement strand
ATTGTTGTACATAATTTTGAATTTCTGTGTTTGTTTTCTGTTTTTCAAATTCTATCTATTACATTTTGTGTGTGCATATGCATTTGAGTGAGGAAAATCTTGAGAGTGAAAAATTTAGGGCAAAGATCAGGAGTCACCAAGAGAAATCACAAAGAGGCAAGCAAGAAAAGTGTGGGAAAAATTCCACTCACCTCCGGGCGACACCACTTTGCCACCGGGCGGTGGCGGCGAAAATTACAACCCGAGCTTTTTAAAAGCTGGATGTTTTCAAGTCTTCTTCACTTTGCTTTGCCCCTTTGAGTTTCGCCTGGCGGTCTCCCTACACTTTGCTCCAGATTTGCACTTGCAAGAGGGTTTTAAAGGGATTTCTATACACTTCCTCACCACCCACTCATAAAAGTTTAATTTCTTGCTCAAAATTTGGGGTTTTTCTTGGTGGGAGTGTGCATTTAGAGTTCTCCATCATCAATTGAAAGATTTGTTGCAAGCATTCACATCTCCACTCAAGTAAGTTGTGTCATTCCATTCTTTAGTTCTTAATTTTGAAATTTTTTATGAACATGCTTAGGAAATTGGTCACTTAGGGTTTTTGAGATTCTTTGCATGGATTGTTGAATTAGGAACTGTTCTAGACCGATTAAGTTGTTTGAAATTGGTTAACATGGTAGGAATTAACATTTAAGTGGAGATTAGGGTTGATTTGGTGAAAAATTTTTGAAAACCCCTCGCACCGCCGGGCAGTAGGCCTCTACCGCCGGGCGGTATTCAAACTGATGCATACCGCCGGGCGGTAAGCCTCCGTACCGTCGGGCGGTCTACTGTGTTTTTGTTGAATGTTTTGCATAGCAAAAGGGGAACCTGTGCACTCCTAGTTGTGAATTTTTTTGGGTTTGAAAGTGTTTGTTGATACATTAACTCCTAACAATAGATTTCTGTGGTTTTTGGGCAAATTGTATTTATTGCAGATATGGCATCAGCATCACGCAGGGGAAGAAATACTGGGGCTAAAAGGAAGATGCTAGAAAGCTTGAGAGGATTCGACTCTCAGAGGTTCCTCTCCAAACAACATGAGGAACACTATGCAACTGTGTAAGAAAGGAGGTTGCTAATGGAGAGGAAGGCTTCCTTCATACCTGACTTGGCTCCTGAATTTGGAGAGGAGATTTTGAGGAGAGATTGGGAAAGGTTGACGACTTACCCTGTGCCTGCCAGTGTGGAGTTGGTGAAAGAATTCTACACCAACGCGGTGCCTAGAGGAGGAGTAGCTGCTGGAAGATATACGAGCTTTGTGAGGGGGCAGACTATTAATTATGACCCTGATACTATTAACAGCTTTTTGGGTACAAAGTGGCCAGGGGAGAAGTGCCAATATGCGGCACATGCTGGTTTGTTTGGTAATGTAGCTGAAATTGAGGAGGTTGTGTGTCTTCTTGGTAGGCATTTTCAGACTAACGCTAGCGGTGCACCAGTGAACATTAGGAGGTTGGATATGATACCTTTGGCCCGATACTGGATGGCATTCACACATGCCAACATCCAACCTTGCTCCCACATCCAGGATATCACGATGCACAGGGTTCATCTCATCTTCTGTTTGATGAGACAGATGGTGGTAAATGTCGGTCAAATCATTGCCGATGAGATTAGGAGCTGCTATGACCGTTAGCAGCAAGATGCCATTGGGGCATCCATCTTTGATCACTTTTCTGTGCCAGCAGGCTGGGGTGAACATTGCAGTTCCCCCATATCAGAGACTTAGGAATGCCATTGATGCAGCTTATTTCTACCAGTTTTATGCTGAGGCCGGAGCAGCAGGAGCAGCAGATGCAGTAGGGGCAGCACCCAGGAGGCGTCGTAGGAGAGCTGCAGCTCAGTAGGAGCAGGTGCCTGATGAGGTACCAGTCCAGCACGCGGAGCCCTTCCAGATGAGGGACATGTACATGTCCATGATGGAGGCCCGGATGGAGGCCCTATACAGAGGGCAGGTTGCGACTGTGGAGATGATTATTGGACTATATGACCAGCCACCAGTGCACAGGTGGACTATGGATGAGTTTCATACAGCTGTGGCATGGCCTGAGCAGCAGGCACAGAGTAGTGGTTTTGGTTTTGAAGCAGCTGGAGCCCCGAACACTGAGGAGGAGAACTTTGAGGACGCGGATGTTGAGAGTCAGGAGGACTCCGATGACATCATGGGTTGATTGTAGACATCTACTGAGGGATGTCCATAGACAGGATTTAGTTTTTCTTTCTTTTACTTTTATTTTTATTTTTATTTCTTTTTAAATTCTTAGAATAGGTTGAATTTTAAATTTGGTGTGTACTCTTGGCTTTAATACTTGTTCTGAAAATGTTTGACTATCTGATGTGCATGATGGAGTTATTTGATGATTATGTGATGTGGATGAAAATTTAGTTGCAATGCATGTCGATATTCTGTGAAATAGATGTGTAATGAATAATGATTGTGGTTCTGATGCTAAGCAGGATGCATGATTGAATTTTGTGTGAGAAAGCATGTGTGTGAGATTTTGAGCTCCAGAGTTTTTATTGTTGTATGCATTGTTCACAGGAAAACATGAATGATATTGCCTTAATCTTGATGATTGATTGAATCGCATGTAAATGTCATATGATCAAGGCCATTTTTTGTTACCAATAAGGGAGTATTGGTAAAACCTGAAGATAAGTTTTGATGATGCTGCAACTTGTAGTTTTTGAATGTAATAGGAAAATACTTAAAAAACAACTTGTAGATTTTGAATGTAGTAGGACAATGATAAACATTGTAATTTTTACTGGTATAATCGATTATGATTAAGCTATAATCGATTATCAGATGTTTTTGAACTAAAATAATCGATTATCATGAAGCAATAATCGATTATCACAAGTCATACTTGAATATCACTTTTTGAAAATTCTGTAATGGACTTGAATAATCGATTATCACTTACAATAATTGATTATTCATGGCAGTTGGGAGCTGACCTTTGGCATTCAGTGAGCTTGGCTATATATTTGAACTTTGAGAAATCAGAACTGAACTTTGGTGAACTAAAAAAAGCTTAGAACACTGTGTGTCAGAGGAACGTTCTTAGAGAGCTTTTTGTTCATTGTTCCCTTGCTTGGTCTTGTGAAAGGAAAGGCTCGCGTATCGTGTGTCGATAGTCAGAGCAGACTCTCTTCAAGTTAGCAAGGTACTCTGCCTGGTCTTGTGAACGGAGAAGCTCGCGAATCGTTGGTCGATTGCCGGAGCGGTTCTCTTCAAGTTCGTAGAGTGTTTCTTTTCATTATATTTCTGTTTGATTTGATTGTAATCTGTCAAACCAATTTTAGTGGAACTGTTAATCACTATTTATAGTGAGTAACGACTGGACGTAGATTTTGTTGAATCGAACCAGTATAAAAATACTCGTGTGATTTTTCTATTCCCTACACTCATTTTATTTAACGTATATTAACTGTTTGATTAATTTTTTGAAAGAAAATTATTTTTTGCTAAAAGGACCAAATTAATTTTAATTGTGATCGAATACGCTTTTCGCTCTCTGAGTTTTAAATCCGTTACGCAATACTCTTCGAAAATTACCCCCT
>NC_028361.1:13819524-13821178 GCF_000741045.1 Vigna radiata var. radiata | reverse complement strand
ACAGGATGCTAACTTTCCAATCTTTTCTGCGACATCCTGAGAGGCAAACAAATAGAAGGCAACTACTGGTTGGAGGTTTCAAGGTTGAAGAAAGGATGATCCACTACTTGATTGTTTGGATTCTATGTCCTAGAGCAACCAACCATGCTCAATGCTCTGAGCAGGATTTACTTCTCTTGTATGGGACTCTAAATCACATACACATCGACTGGCCTGCTCTCATTGCTGACACAACGGTAAAAGCCAAGAAATCCTATTCATATCAATTTCCTTATGCTCTTCTTGTCTCTAGGATTTTAGAATACAAAGGTGTACCTGTTGAAGGAGAACTTGTTCAAACTATTGAAGCTGTGGGATCAGAAATTGGAGATACTACCTTTCGTCAGATGGGATTCATTACTAGAGGAAGAGTCCTTATTCACGAAGATGATGACCATCCACATGAAGATGAAGACGATATGGACACTCATATGGCTGACCCAGTAAATGCTACTGCTCCATCTGATGTTGGACCCTCTAACATACCCTCCTCTTCCTCAACTTCTATGGAAGAACACTTTGCACATTTATCTAAACAGTGAGAGGATATGAGTATAGCACAGAAAACTCATTTTGATGACATTCATGAGTGGCAGAAATCTCTTGATGAGTACCTAGTTGATCAATTTCTTGAGCTTGATGTTCGACTACATAACATTGAGAGTCATCTCAATATTCCACCTACTGAAAGATCCCCTAGTCCTAAATTCTAGTTTTTAGGCCACTAAGTTTGATTGTTATATTGCTTTCTTTGTGGTATTTAGACTTGATCTTTATACATTTCATGTAATTTCCTTCTGTTCTTAATATAATGAGCTTTTATGACAATTTTATGCATTTTTTGAGGGGGAGCTCATATTAAGGGGGAGACTTTTCCATTATTCTTTTTGCTTATGATCAAAAAGGGGGAGAAGAAATATTAAGGGGAGAAAAAGGGAGAAATACTTTTCAATTGTACAGGTACTGCTAACTCTGTGGCTGTTTTTTAGTTTGTATGTGTTGTAGGTAAACCTGAGTTGCTTTTAAGAAGAGAATTTTTTGATCATCATCAAAAAGGGGGAGATTGTTACCAATAAGGGAGTATTGGTAAAACCTGAAGATAAGTTTTGATGATGCTGCAACTTGTAGTTTTTGAATGTAATAGGAAAATACTTAAAAAGCAACTTGTAGATTTTGAATGTAGTAGGACAATGATAAACATTGTAATTTTTACTGGTATAATCGATTATGATTAAGCTATAATCGTTTATTAGATGTTTTTGAACTAAAATAATCGATTATCATGAAGCAATAATCGATTATCACAAGTCATACTTGAATAATCGATTATCACAAGTCATACTTAAATAATCGATTATCACTTCATATAATCGATTATCACTTTTTGAAAACTCTGTAACGGACTTGAATAATCGATTATCACTTACAATAATCGATTATTCATGGCAGTTGGGAGCTGACCTTTGGCATTCAGTGCGCTTGGCTATATATTTGAACTTTGAGAAATCAGAACTGAACTTTAGTGAACTAAAAAAAGCTTAGAACACTGTGTGTCAGAGGAACGTTCTTAGAGAGCTTTTTGTTCATTGTTCCCTTGCTTGGTCTTGTGAAAGGA
>NC_028361.1:13815648-13817424 GCF_000741045.1 Vigna radiata var. radiata | reverse complement strand
GTAGAGTGTTTCTTTTCATTATATTTCTGTTTGATTTGATTGTAATCTGTCAAACCAATTTTAGTGGAACTGTTAATCACTATTTATAGTGAGTAACGACTGGACGTAGATTTTGTTGAATCGAACCAGTATAAAAATACTCGTGTGATTTTTCTATTCCCTACACTCATTTTATTTAACGTATATTAACTGTTTGTGATCGAATACGCTTTCCGCTCTCTGAGTTTTAAATCCGCTGCGCAATACTCTTCGAAAATTACCCCCTCCAATACCAACATTTTTTAGAACCCTTCTCTAGCCAAATTTTCACCCAAAATGCTTGAAAATATTATACCCGTTTTGAACCTTAGCTTTAAACAGGATGTGAAACCTTGTCTTTAAATTCTTTACCTTGAGTTGGGATAAGCTTAATTGTATGCGCAGAAAAGGTTCAAGTTTGGGGTTGTATGGGGGAAAATTGAGAAAAGCAAATGAAAAGCATTGAGCTCGATTGTTGTGAAAAGAAAAATTCATGAGAAAAAGAAAAGAAAAGAAGAAAAGCATGAAGAGGAGCTCAATGAAAAAGAAAAAGGGGAAAAAGTTGGGAATAAGTGAAATTGGTGAGGAAGAGAGTTGTGCTTAAATTGTTCAATATTTTGAAAGCTCTCTTAACTCAAGGACTTTGTATTCCGGAAAAACCAATTTTTCTTGTTAGCCCAACCTCATTACAAGCCTTGAAAAAGTCCTTTTGATGGCATTTGCATGTAAAAATGTTGATTGTTTGAGATGAATGGTAATTTTGTTTCATGTGACTTGTAAACAATAGAGAGTGGAGTTTCACCGTAAACACTTGAGTGATTGAGTGAAACACTTGCTTGGTATGAACTGTTAATTTTCATGAGTGCATTTTTGCTTAGTGGATTGGTCATTCATAATGTGTAACATCTGTTGTGCAATCTCTGGATTGAAAGAATGCATGCATCTTATTTTGGATTTCACTGAGGATATTGAATTGAGTAGTTTTGTCTTGTACTTTGGGATTGTTGAAACATTGGACGGAAGAGGATAAAGCCAAGTTTTGTTTTGTGTGTTGTTTTGTTTGCTTGAGGACAAGCAAAGTTCTAAGTTTGGGGTGTTGATGAAGGTTGAAAAACAGTTATTTTCATATGTCATTTTAGACCTAATTACGCCCTTTACTACGTGGAATGAGCTTAAAATAAAGCAAAACTCAATGAGTCTGTAGAGAGTCAAAAGCTGTTTTTAGCGATATTATGCTTGTTTTGCATTGTTTTGTAGCTATTTTGAGGAAATGAAGAATGAAGTTGAAGATAAAGGTCATAGACTCAAGAAAAGGGAAGAAAATTGAAGATTTGAAGAGTCGACGCACCGCCCGGCGCAACTTACACCGCTGGGCGGTCCAGGGCGAGGAGTAGACACTGGAGTTGGTGCTGGGCGGTTTTGAGGGAAACCGCCGAGCGGTGACCCTTGCCGCCGGGCGGTTTGGAGGTTTATGGGAAACCGCCGGGCGGCACACTTATTCTGCCGGGCGGTGGTCCGTTGGGCCTGAGCCTGTTTTCTGTTGCGCTCCTCACCTATAAATACCCCTATTGCGAGTTCAGAGTGATTCTTTTGACAGGGGAGGACGGCCAGACCTAATTTTGCTCTCTAGAGAGGATCTCTTGGATGCTTAGGCTCCTTTTCATCTTTTCTAGGGTTTGCTTTTCCATTCTTCTTCCATTTTTCATCTAGTTTCACCATGAAAATGGTGAACTAAACCCTATTGTTGTTGGGGGAAAC
>NC_028361.1:13812094-13815168 GCF_000741045.1 Vigna radiata var. radiata | reverse complement strand
CTGTATTAATTGCTAGGGGAGACTAGGGATAGCAAGCCAGTAGTTAATATTAGGCTCTTTTTGTCGAGGGATCGGGTTAAGGGTAGGCTAAAAGAAACTTGCATGACAATTAATTAATCAAACTAATAATTCAATAGGAGTAGATAAGAGAGAGCGGATAATGATGAAATTGTAAACCCCCAACAAATTCATTCATCCATTGTTTTCTTTTGTCAATTGAATCAATCTCTTTTGCATGTTAATATTTTTGTTCTCAAATCAAATTAATTATTTTTATTTTCAAGTCTTATTATTTTAATTCACGTGAACGAGAAAGTCTTTCGAGTCTCTTGGGAAGAACGATATTGGGTTACTCCGATTATATTACTTGAACGATTTGGTACGCTTGCCAATCCGTCAACACCTTTGTAGTTCACCCGCCTCCTACCCCTACAGTACACCTGCCTCATACCCCTACAGTACACCCGCCTCCTTCCTTTGCAGTACACCCTCCTCCTACCCCTACAGCAGACCCTCTTCCGCCCACTGTGATTATTACCCCCACTCCTCCCCCCGACCCTACTTCTATACCTTCCTCATCTTCTAGACCACCTTCTAAGTGGCCAGACCATTTGCTGATCTAGATTCAGCTGGTGATGATGATGGTGTTGATCTGCCCCTTCATGATCGACCATGGATTGAGCCATATGGCAAAGGGTAAGACTTTAATCCCTTTTTAACCATTTTTTTGTTTAAAGATTGTATTATTTGAAATGACTTTTATTTTTTTGTATGCAGGTTTCTTCCATTCAAGGTTTCTTCCCAGGCCATCACGCGATCAATTAAGCAATAGTATTTGAGTTCATGGCCTACTTGGGGAGCAATACCTAAAGACGACAGAAAGCCATTTTGGAAGCGTTTTAAGGTAAAGAACTTTAAAGTAATTGTCATTCGTATTATATTATGTTCATTAATCAATGTTTGTTTTGTTTATCAATGTACAAATGAAGGTGCAGTGGAAACTTGAACATGAAACACAAATACATAGAAATTTCCACATGAAAGCATCTCATCGGCTTTCAAACATGTTTAGGGATGCCCGACTTGTAGGGGAGCGCCCTTACTGGTTGGGCGAGATCATTTGGAACTCCTTGCTTGCTCATTGGAATTCAATAGAGTTTCGCAGCAAGTGTGCTACAACCTGAAGGAACAGAGCGTCTGAAAAGGGTGGCACCCTGCATATTGGTGGGTCGATCATGGTCCATGAGCATGTCATTCGTATGCTAAAATTTCTTTACTTTTCTGTTTCTTTCATATATAACTTATTTATTTTATATTTCATATACACTTCTAACTCTAAATTATCTTACAGGCACAAGCTCTGGGACGGGCGGTCTATGTTGATGAGGTCTTTGCACAAACCCATGTTCGGAAGGGCACTAATGAATTTGTTGATGAAAGATCTCGGAAGACTCATGTAAGCAAATAAGACTGCTACTATTAGTAATCTTTCATTATGTTATTGTATCATTCCCTAACATTGCTTTTAATGTTTGAACAGGAAGAATTTTCTACGAGACTTTCACAGGTTAGATCTGAACATGGGTCAGCTCCTACACCGGATGATACCAGTAATGCAGAAGACGACATCCGTAGGACACAGTGTTGGGTCGACATTGTTGGTGGGAAGAACAAGGGACAAATGTATGGTGCAGGACAACTTGTTGCAAACTATACAGCATCCAGAGGAGGTACTCTGAAGCACCAACCTTCTTCTTCCACCACTACTACTGACGAGGTCGTTGTCCGCCTCATGCAAGCACTGGAGCGACGTGACCAAGAGATCACTGATTTGAGAGCAGAGTTTACAAACTTTAAGGCCTTGGTCATGAGTGTGTTGCCTCAAATTGCACAGGATCAACTTCAGCCTTCATCAGTCCAACTTTCATCAGTCCAACCCTCATCAGTCTAACCCTCATCGATCCAGCCCACAGTAGTCTTGCCCACACCAGTCCTGCCCACACCAGTCCAGTCCACACCATTCTAGCCATCTATGGAGGAGTAGGATGATGAAGATCAATCTGAGGACTATGTACAATTTTAGTTTGATTTTGTTATTCATCATAGTTGTTAGAACATAGTACTGATTTTTCTACATTAGGATCACTAGTTCATTTGGATGTTATTAGCACATTATGATTTGGTACATTATCTTTGCTTAGAAATGGATGATTTTGCTACATTATGATATTCTTAGAACATAATGTACATTATGATTTTTCATCAATGAATGGATGATTTTGGGATGCATAATATGTAGGTCTTTTTGTGGTTTAAAACTTTTATGCAGGTATGTCTATGTTGTGAACATTTTATGCAGATATGTGTGGTTGGATAAGAAAGACAAATATCACTCATATTTCGGTGGATGAAACCGAAGGCTTTACTGAGGGCTTTTGCCCTTCGATAATTACCGAAGGCTTATGACCCTCGGTAATTACTGAAGGCTTTTGCCCTTCAGTAATTACCGAAGGCTTATGGCCCTCGGTAATTACTGAAGGGCAAAATCCCTTGGTAATGGTTAGGGACAAAGGTTTTTCCGACGGCTTTTTGACCGTCTGCAGGCCGTCGGTAAGTGTTGTTTACCAACAGTTTCTGGCATTTTCCGAGGGATTCTGGCTGCCGGTAATTCTCTGATCGTTCACGGTACCCTCTTAAGCAACTTATACTATAACCACTATTTGTCATCTTCTCTAAAACTTCTCTTCTTCGTTCTTCATTCATCATATTCTTAGTTCTCTAACCTCATGCTTTCCTACCAAACTAACATTCCATTGCACTCTTTCCTTCAACCCTTGAAATTTTCATCTCGACCAATGATCAAATCTTTCTTCTAAACGTACCACAAATCTTGGAACATCCTTCTAAATTTGAATATAACAAATCCGCTTGTTGATAAGACCCATCCATCTTCTTTTAATTATCTCTTAACTCAAATACCCTTACTATACTTCAGTTCTCTTCAAGGACTTCACGTTCTCTCAACTTGGAATTTCTGACTTCTAATGTACACTTCTTAATTCTGCTCTGATACC
>NC_028361.1:13796230-13811859 GCF_000741045.1 Vigna radiata var. radiata | reverse complement strand
AGTTCTCTTCAAGGACTTCACGTTCTCTCAACTTGGAATTTCTGACTTCTAATGTACACTTCTTAATTCTGCTCTGATACCATTTGTAGAACTCGGAATTTCTGACTTCTCTAATGTACACTTCTTAATTCTGCTTTGATACCATTTGTAACGCCCCGACAACTTACAGGGACTATTGACTGCCCCCACACATCAACATGAGGCTTTCCAATGTGCTTTGTCCTCACTCGCACATTTTGTGGGAAAACTTCCCAAAAGGTCACCCATCCCTAAATTACTCCAGGCTAAGCACGCTAAACCATGGAGTTCTTATGGGTTAGGCTACCGAAAAGCAAATGCATTTGTTGATATGAGTGGCCAAATTAATTCCTTTAAGCTATCCTTCAACCGTATATTCCCATACCTATACAGTCTCTAGATCCCTTTCATTCCGGTGTATGTTCGATTCATCCATGTGCCTCTTCCACTAGAAGCCTGCCAAAAGTCGCTCCTTGTCCGTGCCTCTTGCACCGGCGATCACTCCCTGCCCTCGTCAGTGCCCGGGTGTCACATGCCCACCAGCTTCCGCTTGGTGCGTCCTCGAACCACACCGTACTAGGAGAGGCTAGGCTCTGATACCATATTGTGACATCCCAAATATTATATAGAATATACAATATAATAGGATTAAGCTATTGTAGTATGAGCCTCTAGTGCCTTCTCCAAAGGTACCTCATCTACCTTTGCTCACATCCAAGTGGATGATCATTGCAAAAAGAAGAATACAAACATACAAGACATAGACAAACAAGCAAGGCTAAGCTAGGTTGAAAAGCATGCAAGATAAGTCCAAATTTAAACTAACATATACATAACAGCATGAACACAAGCAAGCAAAGACCATAACACAATACAAACTAAGACCAAACACATTATTCTAATACCAATGACCGACCATGTGATTTGACTATCCGAACTAGTATGAAATGTCAAGTTCCAGGGGTTTGTGCACCCGGGTGGTGTAGTAACTGGAAAACCATCAGCTGCCACCCGAGGTTAGTTCGTTATAACTCACCCAAGAACCTATGGGCTAGGACCTCCTGCTATTCTCACCACATGACTCATCACTCTCTACTTGAGCATGGATGATCATTAGAATGTCAAGATAAACCCCATAAGGACACTCTGGCCATTCATAAGGTCAATCACAACAAACCACAGGGCACCACCATGTAACCTCCCTTGAGGATCACGGAATTACGTCCATCAACCATACTTGTTAAACTTACACCAACCACCACTTTGTTACACTTACATAATTCACATACTTTGTACATACATGCTTTCAAACTATAATTCACAATGCAATACATCATAGCCTTAATCATGTTGCATAATCATTCCTTGTTTTCAATCATAAACCTCATCAAATTAATCATATAATAAATTATCACTCAAGAAAGAAGAAGAAAAGAGGAAGACAGAGTAAAGGAATTCGTTCAACGCACAATATTCGCTAAACTAAAAATGTCAAAATAAAATACCCATAATTCGCTAAGCTAGCCTCTCACTAAGCTAAAAATACAAAATAAGAATTCACCCATAATTCGCTTAGCTAGTTCTTCTTGCTAAGCGAATATTCCCTAACAGCAACACATTTTTTTTTAAACGCTGAGCAAATGGATTTGTTCAGCGAGTCTGCATAATCTGCAACAACAAAATATGCAGAATTACGCAACTCCCTCCCAACATACCAATTCTAGACATTTTGATGAACTTCTAACACTCTTAATTTAATCTACACAATAAATTAAACTTGCCTAAGTTATTATAAACGTTCTTAAAATCAATTTCTAGTAGTTATGCTTCATTTTAGGTTCTAACACTTCAATTTTGTCAACTTAGAGGATCAATTCCAAATTTACCACTTAACAACTATTTCTAACCCTTTTAGCACTTGTAATAAGTCATAAATAACTTACCTAAGCCATTTCAATTGCCTAAAGCAGTTTCCAATCCCAAATGCCCAATTTGACTACCTCACTTCCTCTCAACTAACCTAAGACACCATAATTGACTTAACCTCTTGTCTAGCAACCTGTATAACCAAAATTCACTTCATCCAACTGCTCAATATCATCATTAAATCCTACCCATACTGGTTCGTAACACAATTTCACAGTCACATTATTCATCAACAATTATAAATCCAAGTCACATACCAAAATTCCCAAAGTCCAGTACAAGCAACATTTATACCAACAGTTCATATATGCAGTATCCCACTACTTCAAACATAAATCTCACTCATGCACACTCTAATTTATCGAACAGAAACAAAAACCCAGTTCATAGACATTCAATTCATAGTTAACATACCAGTCACACTTAACTGAACCCATAAAATCTCAGTTCATAGGTTCACATAACATAATTTTATTAAAGTAACTTCATGTAATCATTGTTACACGACTCTAAGAAAAATCCCCAAATTCATGCAACCTAATTTCCTCAAAATAGAAAAGAAAGAAAGACCTAAGCTTCCCTTAACTCTGATCAAACAGCCAAGTTTCCAAAAGACCCTAACCACACGCTTGCACCTTCAAAAATGCTAGAATTTCCTATAGATCATCATTTGATGATGGAAGACAGATTTTAGAACTTATTTGAAGCTAGGATTTGAAAGAAAACACAATGAGCTACATGCAACAAGATTGGTTGCATGATCCCAGCCCTAAGATGAACGGAAAGAGGCAAAATACTTACCAGTTACAGGAAGGGAAAATTGATTGGTTGATTTTGTTGCTCTTGAAGCCTTGATCGCCTAGGTAGCTTTTATTCAACAAGTCAATGAATCAGTCTTGAGTATTGCTAGAGAGAAGGTAGAGCTACTTGGTGGTCTATGTTTTAGAGAGAAGGAAAGTTTAAGAAATGAACTAGTACGCTTAAAATTGCTTCTACTTAAGTGGCTGATATATTTTAGCTACAAAATTTGGTTCATTAACTTAATATTCTCCTCAATCCCTTTTCCTATTTTTAGGTTATTACATAACAAACAGAAAAATAATAAAATTATAACAATTACTTGTATTTAATTTAATAATAATAATTATTATTATAATATTTTTTTATTATTATAAAGAAAAGTAAATAGACGTGCTAATGTGTTTTCACTAATGTCTAATAAGTTAATTAGAAAAAAATTGGAATTTTCTATATTAAAATATTAAAATTAGTGAAAATAAAACAAACATCGGATTTCAAAGGTTGATATTGTAATAATAATACAAATTAATAAAAAATATTTTTTTGGACCTTCTAGTAATGATTATGGGGAAAAGTTCTGGTTGGAAGGTACAAGCCTACCTAAAATATTTTTACTACGTTAAGTTTCATAAATTTGAAATTAATTATAAAATTATTCATAACTATTTTATGTTTAAATACCTAATAAGTTACTTTTATGTTTAATTACAATAAAAATGTTTCAATTTTTCAAAATATTTTTGAGCGACAATGTCTTTGGTTGATTTTCCACACTGACCTTTTTGTCATTTCATGAATTCAATTATTTCAAGAAAATTTTGAACAATCCTATTTTGAGCATTTTTCTAAATAACTTCAAAATAATTTTAAACAGTTTTCTCTATTTTGGTTATAATCACTGTCTCTAGAGACGTAATTTTCATTTTATTATTTCCCCTTCTTCAAAACGTTATTAAAAATTAAAATCAAATTACACTCACTATTCCGAATTAAAAAATTGTCCATTTCAAAAATAATTATTTAGAATTGAGAATTCTACATAGTTTTTAAATTGACAGTATTTTAATCAACATAAACAATTTCTTAAACATCTTAATATTGTATCAAATTTCTTGTTATTATTTTATTTTTCTCCAATTTTCATTTGGATAATTGTTGTATGCTCATTTTTTTTTTCAAATGTTAAGCTTCCTTTTGTGCTCAACCAAAAATATGTTTCGTGCAAATTGTCACAACTTTCATCGTGTCATTTTGTTTTCTCATTCATTATTATTTCTTTTTCATCACTACTTGTTTTATTCCTTTTCCATATGGTGGTACCCAAAAAAAAGATAGAGAAAGGTTAATAATTTTGTGACATTATATGACAATTTAGGTTGTATCAACGTATTCCATGTATCAGATAGAAAAGTCAAGTCATACAAATTTAGATATGGATTGTATTTTGGGTAGATTTTAAGGTGGACCACATGTATTATTATTAGTAATTAACACATTTATATAGAGTACAATATTATATTTCTTTTATTAAATATTTTATTTATTTATTTATTTTAAGTAATTTCTTCAACTGTTTTAATTTTAATATATTAAAAGTCATTATTCTAATTGAATAAAAGAAATAAAAGATAAAGAAAAGTAATGATGTGATTTTTTTAAAGAGTTAGACTATAAAAATTCATAAAATTATCAACAAAATTTTATCGAAGAAAATAAATTTATTAGTAAATTTGAATTATCGACGGATTTTATCGATGAATTTTAAATTTTTAATTATCGACAAATTTTATCTATAGATTTATTACTGATAGAAAAATTTGTCAATAAATTAGTCGACAAAATGAAATATGTATTACCGATAAACTTTTGTATTGATAAAATTCGTCGATAAATAGAATATGTATAATAGATGAATTTTTTCTTTTAATAAATCCGTTGGTAATTACTGATAAAAAAATTATTTGTAAGTCTGTTGATAAAAAGAACGACAAATTCTTCCAAAAGATTTATGCAACACTACACAACTATTGCACTAAATAACTCAATTAGACCACAAAGTTCACAAAAACACAAAGTAAACTCTTTTTGTATTTTTATCAAATAGTTGGTGTGCAACAGGAAATTTAACATAAGTTATGTAGAAATAGTTGAGACTAGAGTTCAACCACTTCATTCTCATGCATTCACAAACATCTCAATTCCACATTCATGTTAAAATCAACTCACAAACATACTCAAATTCTACCCCTAATAACTTTGAGCCTATGATAACTTATCAAGTTTCAATCCCTTGAATCCTCAATAAGCAATCCTTCATTAAGTTCAAAAGTCTAAAATTACTAATGAATCAAGTTTTATTCCTAGATACAAGCAACCATTAGGAATTCAATTTCAAGTCTAGATTCTAATGATTTTTCCTAACACCTCAAGAATCACAAATCAAGCATGTGAACAATCCACATCAAACATTAAGCATGAAAATTAAATACTAATATAAATTAAAAAGACATATATCATTAATAGCATAAAATTACACAAAAGTTATATGTTTTACAAATAATCTCAAAAAATAGAAAAATCCCTCCATGGTGGAGAACTTAGGATTCTATAAATTGAAGAGATAAGGAAGAAATTAAAAACAAAGAGAGATGCACGCACTTCCCCAAGGTTATTTACCTTTACTCCATGCTCTAATCTCACTTCCTCTTTGCATTTTCATCTCCAATTTGTGACCCATCTTCCTCCTCAACCCTAAAGGGGGAAAACCACCATGGGTGTAGAGGAAACCCAAGGAGGAAAAAGAGAGCTTCCCAACACTCCAAACAACCTCCAAGTGTCTTTCCCAAACATCTTAGGTGATTTTATTCGTGTAAAAGTGAGAAATTCCAAAAACCCTCATGAAAACATGATTAAATATCCACTTTCGTATACCATGGTTGACAAACTCGCCCATCAGCTTCATTCTTGCATAGGGAGGCCTAAAATAAATGCTCTTTGACTTGTAACTTGCTGGGTGAGCCATTTTTTTGCCCGACGACTCAAAAACTGTAAGTTTGGGCTATCATTTTCGCTCAATGAGGAACCAACTCCCTTAACGAGTCAGCCTGAAGCGGTCCATGGCCATATAACCCTATAGGTGAGTCTTTTATTCATGTTTGTAGAATTGAGTGCGATTCTAGTGCCCTCGGAGTGGGTATGTGTCAAAAAATAATTCTTTGTATTCCAATCATGCTTTCCTCAATTTCAACTTGTTTTCCTTCTCCAGCATTGCTTCCTAGTGCTAGAATTGATTAAGAAAGCAATAAATAGAAACAACTTGCTTAATGTGGAAAATTAAACTCAACCAAGGATTAGTAAAAGGTGTTCGACAACATGCCTAAGAGAAAGATCATTTTTCATTAGAGGATATGGGTCCTGATAATTCACCTTTTGAAAAAGTTATTTTGGATCAACTTCATGACCTGAATGTAGCCCAAGATGATCACCACAACTTTTGCGATCTGCGTTTCCAAGACTTGGATGAACATATCAACAATGTTCATGAGTTGTTGTCTAAATTCTACTACAAGGATATGCCTAAGTGATTAGATTAGTGATAACAGTTCAAAAACTGCTATTTTTATACTTAAATTTGACACTAAACACACCCTTTATGACTTAGAAACTTGCTTGAAATCATGCATTTTGCTTAAGTTAGAGAATAAGATATTCAAAGGCGGTTTTCTCGGTTTTATGCTTGGTTTTCCTTGTTTTGGCAGGAATTAACATAAATTGGATGAAGGAAAGTGAAGTAGCAAGGAGCTGGACTCAAGAAAAGATGGAAAAGTGCACAAAGGAAGAATCGCAGCCACCGCTGAGCGCTAGTTCCTTGCTGAACTCTAGTTTCGCTATGGAAATCTTTGTCAAACGCTCAAGCGCCAACACTGAGGGGAGAATTCAAGTATCACGCCCACCGCTGAGCGCTACTTTTGCCGCTGAGCACCAGCCTCTTCAGTGAATCCACTGTCAAACGCCTGGGCGTCAACGCTGAGCGTTAATCTTGAGTGTCGCACCTACCGCTGAGCGTTAATCTTGAGTGTCACACCTACCGCTGAGCAGTGACCCAACGTTGAGCGCTATTCTTTTGGGTCTGGGCTATTTTCTGCTGATTTTAATGAACTTTAAATAGATTTGGACGACCCAGAGATGATATCTTTTGGCAGAAGGAGACGCAGAAACACATTCTTCACCCCTTGGAGGTGGATTTTGGATGCAAGAGACAAGGCATTGTAAACTAGTAATGAGGAGTAAGCTCTCTTCACCGAGACATCAGAATTAGGGTAAATTATAAAGTGGCATTGACATTAATGAAAAGGTAGAATTTGTAAATATATGGTGGATAGGATAAAGTCGGAAACCCCAACAGCACAATTCATCCATATAATTCAACTGCGAAATTTATTGGTCAATTGATCAACCTTTGCATGCATGTTTATTTTCGTTTTTGCATTCTAAACACCAAATTTTGTTTCTGAAGTCTTAAATAATCAACAAATCACATTAATTTCTAGGCCAATGAGTCTCTAGGAAAAACGATACAGTTAAACAATTTATCATTCTAAAATATCTCAAAACAACCCTTAAATCACTGCACCAAAGACCAATTTTTTTTTTCAAACAACACCATAACTCAAAAATAACAAGATTATCAAGGCATCAATTCATTCTAATTCACACGTCAAAATGCACTATATTTTCCAGAACTAAAACCAATACATCAAACAGATTTCTACACCAAAACAATTTTTCTGAATTAAAAACATTGCACTAAACTGAGTCTAATCATCAATTATTAATGAACAGAAAAAAAAACAATTTTCTAAGAAAAGAAAAGTGATTGCACCAAAGATTTTTTTTTTCAGTATCAAATTTCATTATAGAAGCATGCACCAGTTTCCAAAATTAAGTGTCAATGACCTATTCAATATATGCACCGCATGAGAAAAAAAAACATTTTTCAAAAGAAAAAAAATACTGTACTAAAAACATTTTCTACACTAAAATCAATGCACTAAAAATTGGTTCCAATGCCAACTTCCTTTTGAAACATGCATCAGCTTTAATAAATATTACCATTTATATAAGCAAATCAAACAAAATAAACACGCAGTGTTGGTGTATCACAAAGAACTAAGAAATCAGGTTTGGAGAAAATGAGCCACATAAAATTAATGGATTTTATTGATTAAGGCATTTAAACATTTAAATAAAGGTATTAGAGGAATTTACCTATGATTTGAGTCGCGGAATGTTATTAAAAAGGTAAAGCCGAGGGATTGGATGAATTAAATCCATACTTAAATTGCCATAAACAAATATTTTCTTTATCCTAATCCTTCTAAACCCATTAAATCAAGCTAACTAAAATTATATGCATAATCCCTAACCTCATGGCAAAAAAAAAAAATAGTGTGACAACACAAAAAAAAAAAACTTCATTAATTTCCAATATATTTAAAACACATATATAATAATATCTTTATCTGTTATATCCATAACATAATATGATATGTATATAACAAAAAAAACAAACTACTGCAGTTTTTTAAACTCAAAATTGTTAGGAATTTAATTNTAGCCCCTAACGGTTGTAACGGTCATTTTTATCTGTTACTCTCTTTGTATTAATATTGGTTCTTCTAATGAGAAATTACTCGTTTTCTCTATCTCTGCCTCACTCTCTCATTTCTCTGTAAACTACTCTCTGTCTTTCCCTCTCTGCATACGCTTACAGTGGTATCCAGAGCTAGGTTTCTGAACCTGGGAAGTATCGTTCTCTGCGAAGAATTTGTGCAGTGAAGAAAGGCTTCACGTTGAAAGGATGGCGGGGATGATCCAGAGTAATCTACCCATATTTGACGGAAAGAACTTCGAAGATTGGTGCGTCAAGATGGATGCTATACTTGGTTTCCAGGAGATCGATGAGATTGTGAAGATTGGGTTTAAAGAACCCACAAAGAACGCTACAGACGAAGAAAAGAAGGCGTACAAAGAGAATAGAAAGCTAGATTGCAAAGCACGCATGATATTGCATCAATGCATCTCGGCAGCGATTTTTCAGAAAGTGTCAAAGGCGACAACGGCTAAAGAAACATGGGAGATCCTACAAGATAGGTATGGAACTGCTGGAAATATGAAAGAAATTAAGCTACAGTCACTGCGACGACAGTATGAGCTTTTAAACATGGGTAAACAAGAAACTATTGAAGGTTACATCGGCAGAATCCAAGTGGTTGTCAATGCAATGCGTGCATGTGACAAGGTTGTCAAGGACAAGAAGATCGTCCATAAAATCCTAAGGACTCCCACGCCTCAATACGACCACATTGTCGTAGCCATTCTGGAAAGCAGAGACTTGGAAAAACTGAAGGTCGAAGAGTTGCAAAACTCTCTTGAANTACATGAGCAACGTTTGTTGGAGAGAAAAGCCGCAGAACAAGAGACTACTCGGAATATTAATCAAGCCCTACAAGCCAAGACCTTCAAGAATCGTGGAACGGGCAGAGGCAGAGGTAGGTCTCGTGGCGGTCGAGGAGGCAGAAATGGTGGGAGATGCAATTCAGAGCAAAGCAAAGGTAATGAAGGCAATGAACAAGGCAATGGCAGAGGTAGAGGAAAACTCACCAGAGGCAGAGGAGGCGGCAGAAAGAACACTGACAAGAGGAATATACAGTGCTTTACGTGTAATAAATTCGGTCACTATTCGTCGGAGTGCTGGCACAATGATAATGCCAAGAAAGAACAAAACGATGAAGTGAATCTTGCAAAAGAGGAGCTGGTCTTGGATTCAGATCATGTTGCCTTGATGAATATTTTTACGAATAAAAGAAATGATGGTAAGTGTGAAACACGTGGTGAATCCTTGCAATATATGCTTAGTAGTAACGATGACAAGTATATAAAGAATACTGGTCAAAAGGAACATGTGTCGACGCCTGGAGAATCAATGCATGCAAAGGATGAAGTGTCAAACAAAACCAGACAGACAGAACATGTGTCATTAGCTGGAGAAACAGTTTACGCACAGGAAGACATGTCATGGTATCTTGATTCTGCATGCTCTAACCATATGACAGGTAACAAAAAATGGTTAATTGATTTAGACACCAGTGTCAAGAGTGTTCTCCGATTTGCAGATGATAGTGTAGTTCAAGCAGAGGGATCAGGAAAGGTGTTGATCACGCGGAAGAATGGTAAACCTGTGTATATTGATAATGTTCTTTATGTGCCCATGATGAAAAGCAACCTTTTGAGCCTTGGACAGCTTCTGGAAAAGGGATACTCTATGCAATTGCAGAAAAGAAACATTGAAGTTTATGATGAACAACAAAGGTTGTTGATCAAGGCACCTCTTGCTCAAAATAGAACGTTCAAGGTTGAATTGAATGCTGTAGAAGTACAATGCCTAGCTGCAGAAGATGTCAATGCAGAAGAGTGGCTTTGGCACTACCGTTTTGGACATTTAAATTTCAGAAGTTTGTGTCAGTTGAGAGATAAACAACTCGTGAAAGGTATTCCTGAATTCACTGCACCAAGTAAAGTGTGTGAAGGTTGTGTGGCTGGTAAACAAACTAGGTGTGCCTTCAAACAACACGCATATAAGCGAGCAGTACAAGTGTTGAATGTCATTCATGCAGATGTCTGTGGCCCTTTTGACGTGTCATCACTAGGAGGTAACAAGTACTTCCTGCTTTTTGTAGATGAATTTTCTAGAAAGCTTTGGGTATACTTACTTAAAGAAAAGAAAGAAACTCACCATTATTTTGTTCAATTCTGTTGCATGGCCGAGACACAATCGAAATTCAAAATAAAAATTCTTAGAACTGATGGAGGAGGCGAGTTTAATTCAAGGGAGATGAATGAATTCTGCATTGATAAAGGAATCAAACACGAAGTCACAGCACCTTATACCCCTCAACACAACGGGTTGGCTGAGAGAAGAAATCGGATGATATTAGACATGGTTAGATGCATGCTCAAAGNAAAGGGGCTACCTAAATTTCTTTGGGGTGAAGCGGTTGCAACAGCAACCTATCTTCTGAATAGGTGCCCCACAAAAGCTTTACCCAATTCAACACCAGAAGAAGTNTGGTCAAAGAGGAAGCCCGATGTTCGACACTTGAAAGTGTTTGGATCAATATGCCATAGACACATACCAGCTGAAAGAAGAAAGAAACTTGATGATAGAANTGAAGTTCTTATTCTTGTAGGATACCATCCCACGGGTGCTTANAGGTTGTTTGATCCAGATAAGCAGCAAATCGTGATTAGCAGAGATGTTATCATTGATGAGTCTGCCATCTACACTTGGAAAGGAGGTGAAATCATACCAACTCAAGGACCTGATAATGTGACGACTTTCTGGATGGGAGAAAATAATGTGGAAGAAAATAGACCAGCAGCTATCAATGTAGATGGAGACACAAGGAGACCACAAAGAACACGTTTCCCATCTACAAGATTGAATAACTATGAACTATTCTCCGATAATGATATTACTGACACTGGAGATATGGTTCAGTTTGCTCTTTTTGCAGGTGCTGAATCACTCACATGGGATCAAGCCATCGGGATCAAGGAGTGGCGAGATGCTATGCAAGAGGAGCTATCAGCTATAGAAAGAAACAGAACATGGAAACTTGTGAAGTTGCCAGAACATAAGAAAGCTATAGATGTCAAGTGGATATTCAAAACCAAGTTTAAACCAGATGGAACAGTAGCAAAGTTAAAGGCTAGGCTGGTTGCTAAAGGATTCTTGCAGAAGCCAAGGATAGATTTTAATGATGTTTATGCTCCAGTTGCTCGGATTGAGACTATCAGACTTGTTGTCGCTATTGCCAATGCTAAAGGGTGGATAATTCATCAAATGGATGTCAAATCAGCTTTCCTCAATGGCCCTCTTGAGGAAGAAGTGTTCGTGAATCAGCCACCAGGTTTCACTATAAAAGGGCAAGAATCAAAGGTTTATCAACTAAGCAAGGCCCTGTATGGTCTTCGTCAAGCACCACGAGCATGGAACAAGCATATTGATGCACTTCTTATCAGGTATGGTTTTAAAAAATGTACAGTTGAATATGGAATTTATGTACAATCTATTGTGCAGGTAGGTACGCTTGTGGTATACTTGTATGTTGATGATCTGTTGATCACGGGGAGCTCAACAAAACATATTGAACAGTTTAAAATAAAAATGAAGAATGAGCTCGAGATGACCGATCTCGGTAAATTGGGATATTTTCTTGGAATGGAATTCATAAAGACTGAAGGTGGAATGATTATGCACCAAAGGAAGTACATTCTCGAAACTCTGGACAAACTCAACATGAAGAATTGCAATAGCGCGTGCACTCCTGTTATGACCAACATCAAGCTTTCATCTCATCAAGAAGAGGCCAAGGTTGATGTTACTTTCTTCAAGCAGATTGTAGGAAGACTTCGCTATATCTGTAACAGTCGACCAGACATCAACTATGGAGTTGGCCTCATAAGCAAATATATGCATGATCCAAGGCAGCCACATTTAAATGCAGCAAAGCACATCCTCAGATATCTGAAGGGAACAACGGACTACGGGTTGCACTTCTGCAGAACCGACAACAACACTGATAACATTATGGAAGCATGGTGTGATGCAGATTGGAGTGGAGATCAAACAGATAGGAAGAGTACATTTGGCTACCTTTTCAAGCTATTGGGAACATCTATTTCGTGGTGCTCAAAGAAGGGAAGTGTAGTTGCATTGTCTTCATGTGAAGCCGAATACATTGCAGCTGCAGAAACTGCATGTCAGAATGCGTGGTTAGAGGCTGTTCTTCGTGAATTAAAGATTGAAGACCACAAACCCACACGTTTAATGGTGGACAACAAATCTGCAATAAATTTGTCAAAGAATCCAATTGCCCACGGCAGGAGCAAACATATCGAAACGAAATATCATTACCTCAGGGAATGTGTCATTGAAGGAAAGCTAGAACTCATATACTGTCCTACGAATGAACAGATTGTTGATGTGTTCACAAAGGCCCTACGACAGGATCGCTTTGAAAGATTCAGAGAATTGCTTGGAGTCAAGCTGTTAAGTGACTTAGAATTTAAGGGGGAGTGTTAGGAATTTAATTCTAGCCCCTAACGGTTGTAACGGTCATTTTTATCTGTTACTCTCTTTGTATTAATATTGGTTCTTCTAATGAGAAATTACTCGTTTTCTCTATCTCTGNCTCACTCTCTCATTTCTCTGTAAACTACTCTCTGTCTTTCCCTCTCTGCATACGCTTACAAAAATTAAGTTTTGTATTTACAATATATATTATCAAATAATATAATATTTCTTACTTTATAATTTATTTGTAAAAATCTAATTTATAACTTATTTGGTTTCTAACGTGGTAACAATAAAAAGATATTGTTTTGCTTATCAAAACCAACCTGCACCTATACTTATTTTTTTCACACACTTATCTCTGAATTGATTGGCAAAAATAATTAAAAGGAGATATGACTTATTAAATGTAGCAAAACCACATGACCCTATCGAAAGAGAGCATGGAATACTCACTTACAAGCAATTAACTAGAATGAATGGCATAAAAATAATTGCACTATATATGCAATTCATGGCATATTACATGAAATGAAAGCCGCCAAGTCTATATCATAAAAGTAATTTTTTTTTTAACCAAGAAAACAATGTGAAATTATTGATAATGATGAAGTAGAAAACTGATGCATTAATGGTATATCACAGTGGTTTCATGCACCCCATATATACTATGATAAAATGTATGCCATATATCTCTATAACATGCGCCATAGACGATCAATAAAAAAAATAGCGTAATAAACAAACTACACCGTATATGGCTTATAATTCAATGCAAACCAGAAAATAAAGACCAAAAACTTCACCACTTATATATATATATAAAGAATTACACTGCAAAAAAAAATAATAATGCTTATTAACATTAGTAAACCTGTACCCCATATATTCCCCAAGTTCACTCACAACAAGATTAACACAATCTAATCATACCACACACCAGTATAAATACCATGAGAGTCCATAAGACCCTTCAAACAAAGTTGACCAAACAACAATCCTCATAATAGCCACAACAAGTTCTAGATTTACATCATTCACACAATAAGATACAGAGATACACAACAAAAAGTAGACGAGCTTACTTCCCAAGATCCCAAAAGATGTTCGAAAACCTGGCTCTGATACCACAAATGTAACACCCCAAATTTTTTTGAGATATCACGGTGCAAAATTTTTCAAAACCTTTCTATTAAACATTTATGAAAGATAACAATCTTATTCGATTAAAATGCGGAAGCTAAACAAAACCATTCATATTGTTTAGAAATCTCAAAATATCACTTTTACATTAAAATGTCAAATTGAAAAATTTTAAAAAATATAAATAACAAGTCCCCGAGCATAACATCCCAACTCTCGTCAACTACCCCGAACCGATCTTATCTGCAAACCATCTACTCCCGTAAGTGGAAACCACAACCACAACTTTCAGGGTGAGCAACCAGAAATATCATCAAATCAATCAATATAACATTTATAAGTTAGTTGTTAAGTCATTATCATAATTCTACTATATCCAACAATCAACAATACTCGATAAGACTACAATAACTATCATCACACTCTTATACCATTCCTTTAACTAGAATTTGTACCATTCCCATTATCTTTATCTCACCTTTCGAACAAAGACAACCTATGCCTATACCAAATTCTCTTATAACCCATTTTCCCATTTTCTATACTTCCAAGGATATTCTATTTTATTGAAATAGAACCATTTGAGTGGTCCTTCACCGCAGCTTCGGACCTGTCTCCCCTGCTCCAAAATGTCCTTCACAACATTGAACTCAACATGAGTCTTACGGGCGAGACATCCCTCCCTTTCTACCCTCCCACAAGAGGAAAGGTTAGCACTCGAATTCTCAGTCTCTTCTACCACCCCTCAAGGATGAAGAGATCCATTTTTCTACCCTTCCACAAGAGGAAAAATGTCAACCCAGAATAAGGAAGTATAGAAAAAAAATACCTATTCCATGATGATAATGACACCATTATCACAAATGTGAAAGACAACCCGTCCATAAGAGATCAACTCAGTACTTTCCACACCCCTACCTTTTACAAAACTCACCAATTACATGACACCATCACATACCTTTTCCTAGTAGTCCCCCCATGGCCCACTACTTGGTATTTTATTTCAACTACATACTTCACACAATCCATATTTAAAATAATATTTTCTCATAATAGCAATTCATGCAGCAAACCCAATCCATCATAACTCTTTCACTTTATACTCATGCAAGCACACTATGCTATACGTAATAAATCATGTAACGTTCCATTCTTACACGTGGTCCTATTCAACAAAGCACACACAAAAGAAACTTACACTTCCTCTTTAGTGGTCATGCATACATGAACTAATAAAACTCTGCACTTCTTCTTTCCAATAACAACCAAAACACAAAGATGATTCCCTATTTACACAAATTGCTATCATTTAGTGATTACACGAAGCACAAATATATAATCCTACTCACACACAAAGTTATACACCATACTGCATTTTTCCCATTATCACAATAATACCAACATGAATAACCTACATAAAACCCATATATCACAACCCATATAGAATTTATAAATCTTCATTAATCAACATTACAAAAATAGTTTATGAAACAAATAAAACATGCACACACCACCTTGCAAGTATAACCAACGCATGGTACAACCCATAAATATCAAACTTTAATTACATGCATCACACTCAATCAACCATCAAAAGTTAACT
>NC_028361.1:13781115-13795860 GCF_000741045.1 Vigna radiata var. radiata | reverse complement strand
ACCAAGATTATATCTCCTCTTTTCATTTAACTAATTTTTTAAAATAACAACAACTATATCTTCTAAAAGATTTACATAATATTATTTTATTAAATATCTAGATTATTTAATTTGCATACTTTTCCTTTCTACACCCTCTCTTAATTAATTTCTACACCAATTAAATAAAGGTAAAAGACCTTTTTGCCCTAAAAATATAAAAATAAATAAATAACATAACAATCATGTTCTAAAAAAATATAAACTCAAGAACACTGATCTCCAAACAAAAATCCGAAGTCTCAAAAATACATTATTTTCAAAACCCCTATTTTTCAAGATCTTACAAGTTCAGCCTCAATGCCTACATCTAGTATCCTTCCAATCAACCTTAGATTGAAAGCCAATGCACTATAAAGATTTGAGTTTTTACAACAAGGCTTTATAGAGAACACCTCTCAAATGTAACCATCTCTCTAACTCACCAATCTAATATAGACAACAACTAAACCCTGCAAAAAGCAAAATCCTCTTCATTGCAGTAACCATTTGAGACCCTTCTCAAAGTCACAAGAACACCAAGTTCTTCTTCTTGGTCACACGCACAGGGAGTACCATAATCCAAGATTCAGAAGACAAAGTCTGATTAGGTAAGAATACACCTAATTGTGCAGTAGTTGATCAACAAGTAAAGCATTCAAATATGTCCTTCAAGAATCCTTCAAGAATATCAATTTCTTTGTTTCTTGATTCTTGGAGCAACTCAACACACCTGTAATTCCTTTCTTGACTCACTAATATCAGATTTAAAAGTTCAAAATGATCAAAAAGTCTTTAATGCAGAATGTAGAGTGACATTATATAATCCCACTGTAAAACTACTTGGCAAGATATATTTTTAATTCATTTGCACAATAATACTAGACATATGCATATAGATGATAATATTAAAATTAAGATATAATTGAAAAAAAAAATAGTAACTTATAACTTTGATTTTCTCTCCGTTTATTTTTTTTTATTCTTATTTCATTGTTACACCATTTTCTTATTTCTTGTTTCTCTATTTACTAATTATTATCTTGATATTAACCTTCTTTATAGTGAGAGATTCATATTTTAATATATAATATAATACAAAATCTCTTTTTTTCATCAATTTATTTTAACTTGATTGTTTGTTGTGAGTTCCTTTAAATTGGTTTATAATTTACAATTTTAACTAAAAATTTGAATTATTAATGTTATCCAATGGAAAATAATTTATCAAGATTTAGGCTCTAATCCAAAATAATTCATATATATATATATATATATCATATATCATATAATTAATAAATAAAGGATTTTGAGGGAAAAAAAAAACATTGCACTTAAGATATGATATGTAATAAACCTACAACATCATGAAGAAGAAGTGAGATGATATGAATGGGTAAGTGTGATTAAAGTTTTGCGACATGATGCAATTAAAATTGATTGATATTGACTTTCTGAAACTAATCATCTCCACCACTTTATATCAATATAAGCAAGCATCAATGATTTAAACAACTTAGTGCTCCAAATGAAGCACATAGTGGTGAACATGTGATAGACAAGAATAAGAAGGAAGAACATGATGAACTAGTGAACTAAATATTGTTAAAACTTGGGAAATTGAACTTGTTCTCCACATTTGCTCCTTGGAAGCAAAGGACACTCAATGAAATCTGACCCAGAAGTGTCCACACACATGTAAACTTGGTAGAGTTGACTGTTATGAGCTGAATCTCTGTTACACTCTATTCCAGGGGTAAATCCAGTGCCCTCTTTTATGGCATTTGTTATGCTATTTAGAGTGTAAAATTCATCATCTGGTTCGATCCCTGAAATTCATTCATTTCTGTTAGAATTGTTTGTCTAATTACGTAAAATGGTGACAACTAATGATAAATATATATGGCAAGTTTAAAGAATGTAGAAAAGAAATGAAAAAGATGTACCTGCATTCTTGAGGATCTTAAGGAGGTTTAGTTTTTTCTTGAGTTTGAGAGTTGCTTCAAAGTACTCAGTTTGATCAAGCTCAGATTGTGCACAAGTGCCATGTTTTTCCCATTCGTGTGACCAGAACCTCATCCCATTGCTACTTGGGCAGCTCAGGGATGGCCACTCCTTCTCCATGCTGCTTATAAGCTCTGAGATCTGCATCAATATATATACTATTAATGACTTTTTAGTTCACAAATACTCAATCATATCATAATTAACAAACCAATTACTATTTGTTAAAAAATTTAACCATGAGAATAAGTTTCACATTCAATTAAAAACATGAAAGTTGAACATTCAATTATAACATTCAAACTTCGTATCAAGTACCTGAGATTTATCAAAGACACTGTCAGGGTCACAGTTTGAGGGCCAGGAGCCATCATTGTAGTTAGGCCAAAGTCCATGAATGCTGAAATCTGCAGCAGGTTTCCCAGTCTTAGGATAACAGCAGCTCTGCCTTGTATCGCAGTATGCTCCTGGCCACTGCATAGAACCATAACACACAAAATGTAAACAGTAATTCAAAAACACAAATTTATATATGAAGCTACTATAAGAGTCAAAACAAAACACATTATGTTGCAGAATTCATGCCGTACCTGCTGAACAAAGTAGAAGAAATCAAAGTCCTGAGAAAGGCATGCAACTGATAGACATTGCAGTATCAGAAGTTTGGATATAATACAAAAAATGTGTTTCATCTTTGATGATCTTTGATGCCTGCTTGAGTTTGTGGCACTTCACAAGCAAACAAACAATGAAGGATGTTGACAAAGTAATGTTTTTATTTATATGCTTACATAAAAATGATAAAAATGATGCTTGAGCTTACAAGGCATGTTATGTTATGGAGAATATGCGAATCATATACCACTCTTTCTCTATAACTTCACGTACTTGTATTCTGCAAACTGTATACCTAAACGTGCCCTCTAAGCTGTCATTAGTTAATCAACCAATTAATTAACTAACTTGTACTATTTCACTTTTTATAGCTACCAATATCAATAATTTAAGAAACCTCCAAACCTAATAAAATAAATATTTGATAATTACATCTAAACAATACTAATTAATTTAGTTTTATATCTAATATTTCATTTTTTTTATTTCTGAAATTTGCTAGTGTTTTTTTAGTTTTTATCATCATAATATTTGTATTACTTTATAAACATTAAATTGACCAATATGAAGTGGTGATACCTAATCTATGTCTATAAAAGCATATCCATAAATTTTGTTTACTTATTTCTGCCTCTACACGGCAAGTAAGTCCCCGGAACAAGAATTTATTGTACGTGGAAGAAACATGTTTGAAAGTTTAGCAGCAAATTTATACTAAGAAGATTTTAATTATGGATGTAAATTTTAACGTTGTGTGGTTGGTTGCAATGTTAATGACGTAAAGTCAAGTTCAAAAGCTTTGGTGGTCTTGCTTGCAAGTAAGTCAATTTGAGGGGCTGTTTTGGCTTATGGATTGTCATTTTAGCAACAGAAATATACCAACTAGCACAAACCCTTTCCCATTGTAATTTCTTAACTGTCTCTATCATTTACAACTTTTTCTTTGCAATTATTATTTATTGGTCCAAGGATCTTTTAGATTATATTTTACTATATTTTACTCCGATGCATCTATTGGCTTTATATTATTTAGAAATATAATGTAAAAATATCTCTTTTTTCAACTTTTTTAAACATTTTTTGAAGATAAAATTATGTTAGCTTTAAATTTTAAATTAAAAATATTTCAAATTTAGTGATTAATTTATTGCTCTCTGAAATTTCATTTTCTTAAAAAACTTATATAATGTTGTTTTAAGTTTTTTTTTTTTTAATTTAGATAAAGTAAGCTTCAAAAGTTTTGACCTTATCAAATTAAGATTAGAGATTAAAAGGTTTAGAGATGAAAAAGAAAATGGTAAACTCTACCTTAAATTATATGCTTTCATAAGTAGAAATTAATAAAATTTAGAGATAAAAGTTTAGTTTATTTGAGGGACATTGACTTATTCCAATTGAATGTTAATAGAGTGTAGATCCAGATCTAGAACTTGTAAGAAAATGGAACAAATTTGTTTTCAAACCTAGCTATAACTTATATAATAAAGTAATGATATCACAACAAAAAAATCATCTTAAACAACAACTTCTACCTGAATGAATATAACTACCTTTATCCAAATGGAGAAAAAATATAAAGGTTTTAAAAATTTTAATGTGACGAGCTGGATTAAAAATTTTAATTCGTTAATATGTTTTAGTTTGTCCCACTTAATCTGTCATATTAGCGTGTTAAGGATGAAGTAATATGTTCTTGACTGTCGATTTGTTTTTTTTCTTTTAATTTAAAAACTAAAATTAAAATAATATAAAAAATTAATTTTTTTATAAAATTATAAATATATAATACTATTATAATTTAAATCATTAATTTCTAATTAGTATAATAGAGTAATTTAATTTATTCAATTAAAAATATTAATTAGTTAAAAGTTTAGAAAAAAAATGTAACTAAATATACTTTAAATATTTATTTGTTAGTATGTATACAAAATAATTTTAAAAGTAAAATTTTTAAAATATTAAAAAAACTAAAAGAAAATTTGCTAGCCTTAGTCCATTTTTGCAAGCCCTGGTCAAAATAAACAGAGTTAACCCGTTTTTAATTGATTATTTAAAAAAAAAAATCCAAATTTTTAAACATCCATAATACATATAATGATTGTGATTAAAGATGGTTAAAAAATGTGTTTTATATAAAATTAAATAAACTTATCAAACATTTTCTTAACTAGTATATTTAATTAATATAAAATTAGATATTTTACTTAACTTAGTAGTCTATTTCAAAAAAAGAAAAAATAATAGTAAATCAATTGCTATAAAATTTTAAAATCAATTGTAAAAAAAAAAATAAGTAGTTATAATTTGATTTTATATTTTAAATCTTTTAATTCTTGATAAATTTATAATGTCAATTCATATCGAATTAAAATAACACTATACTTTAATTACGTGCATCTAAGTTACTTAAAACTTTTACAAAAAAAACTTAATTAAAATTAAAAATGGCCAAACAAAATTATTTCTGTGATTTTTTTTTGACACTTAGTTCAATTTTATCCTGAGTTTTTAAACAGCTAGCTCATCTTACATGAGTGTGAATTTTAAACAAAGAAAAAATAACAGAAGTGATTAATATATTACACTCAGTTGAATTTACCAAAGAAAAGTGTATTTTAAACCATTTTCATTCAATATCTGGAAAGATAAAATCTCCAATTGTTAGGATTTATTCCCACAGATTCTCACCAACATATTGAGAGCAGAAGTTGCAGAACTGTTGGCTATAATTAGATACAGCATTTTATTATATAAAGCACTTTCATATGAAAATGTGAAGAAGAAAAATTATGCATAAAAAGATGGGAACTGAATTTCTGAGTCACATTTTCCATGAGGGAATACAGAGCACTCAATGAAATCTGAACCAGAATTGTTGACACATAAGTAAACTTGGTATAGCTGGCTGTTCCCAGATGAGTCGACATTGCACTCAATGAATGGAGTGTACCCAATTGCATCCTTTATTGCCCCTTTTATGCTGCTCAAACTGTACGATCCTCCATTTGGTTCAATTCCTGACAAGAGAGATTCAATATTCATTATCAAACTTATATAAAATTTATAACTCTACTTTATCTAAAATGGGATTTTGTTTGTATGTTAAGAGTTTTAACATGTACCTGCAGATGTAAGAGCTTTGAGGATGTTGGCCTTTTGTCTAAGGCTGAGAGCTGCTTCAAAATAGTCATGCTGTTTGAGGACTGACTCCGAACAAGTTCCATGTTTGTTCCATTCATGGCTCCAGAATGTCATCCCATCCCCACTTGGACATGCAAGTGTGGGCCAATTGTTTTGCAAACTACTTCTCAGATCAGATATCTGTCATCATAATAAACACAAACCATCATGCAAAAACAACACTGTTCAGGGTTAGAATACAAGTGCTATTTATTTTTTTATTTTCAGCTTTTCCCTACGTAGCAGTTATGGTATTGACCATCTGAACTTTACAGTAAATTTAAAAAATATTCCATCACAACACATTCAAATGACATAAAAGCCCTTTTTGAGTCAAATGGAAGAAACAGAAGAGGAGACAGGAAAACAGTTCTTACAGCAACTTGCATGTTATATTATGAAAAGAGAAAACATAGATAACATGAGAGATTATAGATTAGGATTGAAGAAGCATATCTAAATTTTTTTTCATTAAGAAATTATGATATATATGATATGATAATGAAGAACCTGAGATGGGTTGAAAGGGTTGCTAGGATCACAGTTAGAAGGGTATGAGCCATCATTGTAATTAGGCCACAGACCATGAATTCCAAAATCTGCATCAGGCTTTCCACTTGTGGGGTAGCAACAATTCTTCTGTGTGTCACAGTATGATCCAGGCCACTGAAAAAGCAAAACTTGAAACATGATTCATTAAAAAGTTGCTTGTAAGACAAAGCATCAATGCATGATCTTCCAATGAAATTTTAGATTACCTGTTGAACAAAGTAGAAGAAATCAAAATCCTGTGAAGCACAGAAAAGGGACAAATAGTGCAGCAGCAGCAGAAGCTTGACCAAAATGAAATTTTTAGACTCCATTTTCACCTCTCTGTTCGTAGAATTGGTGGGATGGAAATCGAATGTGATTTTTCGTGGCTTTGATTTTGAGAGAACGCTACAACTATGGATTGGTATATCAAAGATTGATGAAAATGAAAGGAAAGAAGAAAACTAAATGCAGAGTATCAGAACGTTACATATATATAGATATATTCCTTCTCTTGTCTTATTACGTGTGTAACTGTTGCAGAATACCAGTAACATGTCGCCACTCTATTTATTTATTTTTTTTAATTTTATAAATATCACATATCAAATTTCCAAATCTCCATTCTTAAATGTATGACATTTTTTGAAAGCTTAATTTTTTTTTTTTAATAACTTGTGTATTTTTCTTTAATTATGCACTTCAATCCAGTGAACTTATCATAGATGACAAAAGTATCCATTCCGTTGAATTCGCAATCATTAAATAAGGAAAAATAATACATTGGTTTCATGCATCTAATACTGATTGTATTTATTTTAATATTTAGTATTGTATTTTAAGATATTTAAAATTATTGATGATTTTTAAAATTTCCTTTTACTTTATTTTTTCATTTTTTTTTCTCAAATATCCTCTTTGATTACTTTTAGTTTTTTTTTTTAATAACTCTAGATTGATTCCATGCACCTGATAGTGATTTTTTTAATTTTAATATTTAATTTTACGTTTTAAGACTTTTGAAATTATTAAAATTTTAAACTTTCCTTTTACTTTAGGATTTTGTTTTTTTCTCAAATCTTATCTTCAATTACACTTTTAGTTTTTCTTTTCATTTTAAAATTTCTTCTTCAAGTGCTTAAAAGACATTAAATCCCATTAAATCATATTATATTATAAAATTGTTCTTTTTTTTCATATATTATGACATGTGTATAAATTTCCAAATTAAATTAAATCAAATTTAAATTAATTCATTTCTTAATTATCAATTTAATTATATTCTTAATTTCTATAACTAGTAATGTAAGTTTCTTTCATCAACGTTAAATACAACATGATATTTGCTATTCGTTATTATATATGTATCTATGTTACATATATTTTCCCTAAAATAATTATTTTTTAATTAAATTAATTTTTATAGTTTTTAATTTATTTATTTACATTTTTATAGTATTTCATAAAGATGTTAAAATGGGAAAATTCAACTAATTTGGGTAAATTTTAATTTAAAATTACATTCAAATTCAACCTTATGCAAGGAGGTAGCAACTTGGATTAGCTTGATCAACAAAACTAATAAAAGCATAAATGATAAGACAATTTTTAATTATTTGCAAATTTGCAGAAACACGCGTTTTAACGGATGTATATTATAATATTTTATTTTTTAATTAAAATTTAATATTCATAATATACTAATTTTCATTTGTTTTTTAATTAATACTATTTATATATTTTATTATTTTGTGGAACCGAGACACTAACTTTTTTTAGGTGACTTTACCGCTTTCCGATGCTTAAACTAGGTTTTCCTATTATCTTCTTTCCGCCTAGGCCGCTCAATGGCTTGCGACAATCTTAGTCGTTCGGTGATCTTCAAGCTTTGACCATTCGGTCACCTTTCTGGTGGAGAGGGGGAGGTACCTGCAAAAGGCACTCTGACGTCCAAGTTAAGCGTGTATTGAAGAGCCTAGGCTCTTGATTGAATGTTTAGTGAATGGTTATCACTATTTGAATATTTGAGTAAAGCATACCTGGCTTTTGGCTCTGGCTTTCTATTTATAAGTCTTCTCATGGACCTTAAACAGATATAAGCCCAATAAAATATAAACAGAATAAAATATAAACAGAATAAAGTTTAAACAGACTTACCTTAAAATCTGGTTTGTTAAATATCTTTAATTAGATATTCTTTCAGATATTCTTGATTATATACCATACATATGCCCCCCAAGTCCGAGTTATCCATTCGGCTTTAGCCAAGGTTAACTATAGGACTTATGTGTTTGAGGGAGGTTGTTCTTGTTGTACTGAGGACGAGAGGGATTTACCTTTCGGTCGAGAGGGATTTACCTCTCGGTCTTTAACATCAATCGAGAGGGATTTACCTATCGGTCTTTAAGATCAATCGAGAGGGACTTACCTCTCGGCCTTCTACCTGAACCGAGAGGGATTTACCTCTCGGCCTTCAACATGAACCGAGAGGGATTTACCTCTCGGTCTTTAAGATCAATCGAGAGGGACTTACCTCTCGGCCTTCTACCTGAACCCTGAACCGAGAGGGATTTACCTCTCAACCTTCAACATGAACCGAGAGGGATTTACCTCTTAGCCTTCAATAGGAACCGAGAGGGATTTATCTCTCGACCTTCAACACGAACCGAGAGGGATTTACCTCTTGGCCTTCAACACGAACTTTCTGGTTGACAAGAGGGATTTACCTCTCGGTCAAGAGGGATTTACCTCTCGGTCTTTGACTGTAGAGCCTTCTGGTTGACGGTGATCGATGATCATGACTTGTGGATTTGCCACATCCAGACGATGGTTCTGCTAAGATTAACGTGGCATCTCCATATGCCTATTATGCAATTCAATTGATGTCTGTATAGGTGTGGATACTCTTCAAAGGATATTAAGAATAAAGTTTGTGATATTGACAATAACAATCTTTTACAACTTACTAAAAAGGCATTTTATCATGCTTTGATGATTGAAAAGGTTTGTGATGATGAATTTTTCATAATTGCACCGATAGTTATATATTATACTATATATATTTTTAATATCTATATAAAATAGTGGTTGTAATATCTATTATCAATCAGATATTTGGATTTTATCGTTTACCGTAAAACTCAAACATAACTATGAAATAACATAAGAATTACAATTTTTTTATTATTTTATTTTCATAGGAAATATTCATATTTCGAAAATACTTATCTTGTTGATGATATTTCAAGTAGAGATGATGACCCATGTTTTGTAGCTTTAGCTTTGATGAAAATTTATGTTGTTGATTCGAAGTGGCAATGTCGAGACCGAACACTAGTCTTGGTTCCTTGCGGTTTCAGTGAGATGCCTCCCGGCCCCACGGTGGGCACCAAAATGTTTCGGTACATATTTTGTTGGACCGAGACACTAACCTTTCTGATGTGGCTTTACCGCTTTCTGATGCTTAAACTGGGTTCTCCGATTATCTTCTTTCCGCCTAGGCCACTCAATGGCCTGCAATCTTGGTCGTTCGGTGATCTTCAGGCTTTAACCGTTCGTTCGCCTTCTTAGTGGAGAGGGGAGGTACCTGCAAAAGGCACTCCGACACCCAAGTTAGACGTGTATTGAAGAGCCTAGGCTCTTGATTGAATGTTTAGTGAATGATTATCACTATTTGAATATTTTAGAATATGAGTTGTGGAGTATAAGTAAAGCATACGTGACTTTTGGTCCAAATTTTCTATTTATAAGTTGTCTCATGGACCTTGAACTGAGATAAGCTCAATAAAATATAAACTGAATAAAATTAAATAGACTTACCTTAAAATCTGGTTAATTGTTAAATATCTTTAATTAGATATTCTTTCATATATTCTTGATTATATACCACACACGTGACTTTTGAAAATTGGAAATATAGTTTGAAAGATTTAAATTTAAGATCAAATGGACTTAGAATCATCACTTAGAGATAAACAAAGGAATGAGCAAGGAAGGGCACTTGGAAATTATAGAAAAAGAAAATGTAATATAAGAAATGTGAGAGAATCAGTTTTAATCATTATTTAGAAAATGATGAGACCAAGAAAATGAATAAAGTGATTTTATGTAAATTAAGGGACATATAAGGAAGTAAATTCGGTAAAACAATCTATATTTTAACTCCAATTAAATGTATTTAAAATTTTAAGACATGTTATTTTTATTAAATGTTTATGTGTGGCTTTAGTGGATATTTAAATTTGGAAATGTTTTCATTTGTGTAATGAACAATGCTTTTTATGAGAAAAAGTTGTGTATAAAGTTTAATTAATTGACTAAATTAATAATTTAATGTTAGGAATGGCAAACCATTGAAGTTTAAAAAAAAAAACTGCTTCAGTTTTAATAAATAAGAAAACTGTAACATATGTAATTAATTGGATATAATAAAAAATTAAATTCAGAAATGATTAAAAGTTGTGAATAAACATTTAAAATGAATATAAACGGTCAAAATCTACGTAAAATTCGCTGCTAAAGATAATTTTATTTTAAGAAAGATTGTAAAGAATCCGGTCGCCTATCTCAAAATTTAATTTACTTATTTTCAGATAAAAGTTATAGGTTGTTTCTTATCCTATTTTTCTAAATCTAATTATTTAAGAAAAGTAGTTGATAACAATAAACTTTTTCTAAAATTATCGTAACACATTTTCTCACCTACTACTTAGTTATTAGTGGAAAAATGTTTTTTATGACAGCTTATTATGACGGATAAAAATTATCCATCATAATAGGTTAATTGATTAAGTGTAAGACATATTATGACGTAATTTTGTATATCAGTTATAATATGAAACACGGTGATAAATTTGTAAATAAGTTTAAACTCTATTATTACGTAGATATGAACATCTGTAATAAGGTGTGAAAATTTCTTGTTGTATTATGACTGAGTTTTAGAAATCAGTCATAATATATATCTCTCCCTCTTTAATTTTTCACATTTTCCTCTCGCTATCTCTAATTTCACATGTTTCCTCTCACTCTCGTTCCTCTCTTCCTCTCCTTCATGAATGTTAAGATCTGGCAAGTGTACCGGATCGTATCAAGTAATATAAATGGTAAGATGATAACGGTCTAAAAACTGTTATTCTTATACATTAATTTGATATCAAAACACAACCTTTATGACTTAGAATTAGCTTAGAATCATGCAAAACATCTTAGTTTGAATACAAGAGAGCCAAAAGTGGTTTTAGAGATATTATGTTTGGTTTTACATTGTTTTGGCAGGATTTTATGATAATTGAATGATGAAGATGAAGAAGGAAGGACTTAGAATAAAGAAAGGGCAAAAAAAGATGAAAAGGAGGATTCACGATCACCACTCAGCGCCACTTCAGTGCTGAGCATCAGAGTCGCAAACCCCTGAGCGTCCAGAGAGCATTGGGCGTCCTGCGTGACCACCGCTGAGCGGTAGCTAGCGTTGAGCGCCTAAGTGATGGGCCTAGGCCGAAATTCTGTTATTTTTCTGGCCTATAAATAGACCCAATGCGATTCTTAGGTTAATCTTTTGTCAATCAGAGAATGTCAGAGACCTTAATGACAAATTTGATAAATTTATGAAGGTTTAGCTTGGCATTAAATGAAAAAAAAAAGATTTAGCTTTTTGCATTAAAAAGGTTGCAGCTTGTGATGATAGGACATTGGTAGCTAGCTTTTCTTTTCTTTTATTTTGAGAAATGAGTACGTGGGCAATGGGTTCATTCATTTAGTGCTTCTTTTAATTAGTTGATGATAGTAGAAGTAGATTAGGTAGACTAGGAGGATGAGACGTGACTAGGTAGAGAATTTCTTTTTTATTTGCTTTATTTCTTTGTTAAAGAAGAGTAGATTAGATGTGAGTTGATGTATGGAGTACGGTGGTTTAATTTTAAGCATTGGAAGCAAGCATGAATTCAATTAGCATAGAAGGAGGGCTCATGGACGTCTGTAGCAGAGGGGTCTCGGCTGGGCACCCATTCTTTTGGAATTTTAATTGGAATGTTTAGGACTTGCTGCAGGGACATCTTGGAAGAAGTGGTAGCTGTCACATGTTGCATCCATTTTTTCTTTTAGCAAAGAGGAGAGTGCAGTGATTTAAGGGAATCAACTTCCTCAATTTTTCTTTTATTGTACTTTTCTCTTACTACCATCTCCGAGATGCAATTGATTCACTAGCTTAATGCATTTTCAGATTTCTTTTGATTAAATGTTGCATCTAATTTTATTCCAGCATTGATGCTTTTTGTTATTTATTTCTTGTATTTTAATTTGTCAAAAAATTGTGCATCTAATGTTTAAGCTTTAGTGTTGCATTTTAATTACTTTAATTATGTTTAGATATTTTTGTTACAGTATTGGGCGTTTAATATTTTTCCTTTAATTTAATGTTTTAAATTAGGTTTGTCCGGTTGTGTTTAATGTCATTTTAATTTATTCATCTGCATTCACAATCCTTTCACAACCCCCTCCCCCAACTTCGTGTTAGACCTAAGACTCGAATCACATTTGGTCCTTGAGAGACGACCTAGGGGTCATTTCCTAGCTATACTGCATTTCTAATGTGCAATCAAATTTGATTGGGCGGCGACACCCATCAAACATGTGTAGAAGTATGATAAATTATGGCTTTTGATTTCTATGCATGATTTGATGAAATAAAAACATTTTGTATCGATTAAATTGCATGAATCTGTTCTGGAACTTTGAAATTTGGGATTGGATGGAGATTAGAACAGTTAGGAAGGAATTTTTGCAAAAATTCCGACGCCACCGCTAAGCGGTAGTGGACGCTGGACGATGGGCATCAGACTTTGTTTTTGGCTTGAATTCTCTTATGCAGGTGGCGTTGAGGGGCCCTGCTTTGCCCTCAGTGTTGGACAGTGCTTGGATAATGAATGTTTGATGGTTTGCTAACCTTTAATGGTGAATATCCTTGGTCTTTTGAATTATGTTTGATGTAGGAATGACATCATCTTCAAGAAGAGTGAAAAGCAAAGGAAACAAGAGAAAGGAGCCAGAGAGGCCTTTGAGATTTTACTCTCATAGATTCCTCTCTAGGAAACATGAGGAGCACTTCCTGATTGTGCAAGAAAGGCGATTGCTGATGGAGCAGAAACCAATATTCATCCCAGACTTGGCTCCTCAGTTTGGTGCAGAGTTGGAAAGTAGGAACTAGGAAAAGTTGGCCACATACCCCGCACCAGCTAATATTGAAGTGGTGAAGGAATTCTACACTAATGTCTTGTTCGGAGGAGTACAGATGGAGAGGTACACCAGTTATGTTCGAGGGGAGATCATCAGGTATGACCCCGAGACCATTAACAGCTTCTTGAGTACTGAGTGGGTTGGCGAGCAGTGCCAATATGCATTGAACATGAGGGAGTGTTCATATTATGATGATATTGAGAGGGTGCTCTGTGTACCTGGAGGACACTTTTACAAAAACCCAAATGGTGTTCGAATTAACATTAAGAGGGCATATCTGACACCCCTGGCAAGATATTGGATGGCATTTACTCATGCCAACGTCCAGCCCTGTTCCCATGTTTCTGACATCACTTTTCACAAGGTCATGTTTATCTACTGCATGCTGAGGCAGATGAATGTGAACATTGGCGAGGTCATCGCTAATCAGATTGAGAGTTGCGCTGCTACTGTGAGCAGCAGGACACCATTGGGACATCCTTCCCTCATTACACATCTGTGCAATCAGGCTGGGGTGGATACTTCTATTCCACCGTTTGAGAGGCCTAGAAAGGCCATAGATGTTGCTTACTACAGACAACATTGTGGAGGAGATGAGGTGGTTGAACCAATGCCTAAGAGACGTCCTAGGAGAGGAGCAGCTCGGCAGGATGAGCCAGCACACCACGCAGATTTGTTCCAAATGAGGGATATGTACATGTCCATCATGGAGGCAAGACTTAAGGCTCTTCGCAGAGGGCAGGTAGCCACAACTGAGATGATAGTGGGCCTATACGACACACCACCGGTGCACAGTTGGACTATGGACGAGTTCCATAGTGCTATGGCATGGCCACAGGAGCAGGCACAGGGCAGTGGATCTGGAGCAACTGAAGCTCCAGTGATGGATGTTGACAAATTGGCAAGTGTACCAAATCGTACAAGTAATATAAATGGTAAGACCAAGTATCGTTTTTCCCAAGAGACTCGTATGGCTTTCTTGTTCGCGTGAATTAAAATAATAAGACTTGAAAAATAAAAATTAATAAATTGGTTTTGAGAACAAAATATATTAACATGCAAAGATAAAGTTGATTCAATTGACAAACAAAAACAATAGAGGAATGGATGTTGTTGGGTACTGACAATTTCATCTATTCCACTCTCTCTTACATACTACCC